>NC_139924.1:14660217-14745217 GCF_963514095.1 Eutrigla gurnardus
TATTAAATATGTCGAAACATTGTTATATTCTTAATATGCTTTTCAGTTTCCACTAAGAGACGATACAACGATTGATTATGACAGAATGGTTCAATGAGAATGAACAGTCCACCGCCTTCATTTCTATATGAGGCAGCACGATGTTAAACATTATCGCTGTTTGTGTACACCTCAATTAAACATTAAACACTGTGATGGGCAGGGCAAGGCCAAAGGGAAGTTTTAACACACACACACACACACACACACACACACACCCACACACACACACCACATAATCGATGTATGCTTGTATCTAAAATTGTGTTGCAAACAATAAAAAAAAGCATACTTCTTCAAAGCAGCCACCTACATTTCCTGCTGCCTCTTTCCTGCAGATGAGCAGCTAAGTGTATGGATCTGTGTCATTGTCTACTTGCTGCAATCGCATTGTTTCTTCTTCTACTATCAGACGTCGCCTCGTCCTCGCACTGTTTCTCTGAAACTTCCATTGGAGCGAGGCCCAGCTAAAGACCAAAGGAAGGCACAAAGACCAAAGCGGAGCACTTGGGAGACCGTCGTCTCTGCTGCCAAGCTGGTGATGGCCATGGAAACTCGCCTATTGCCAGGACACCACATCAGGAATTCTTATTGGTGCAAGCCAGGCGGCTGGGCCAAAACAAAACCACAAGAAACATAGATCGAAGCGATATATCACAAGTCTCTCTCTCTCTCACACACACATACACACACACACACACACCTATTATCCCTGTTGTGTGGAGCAACAGTGAGAGCTATTTCTGTGCATGGCTGGAGGTCCAGGATGTGTTGGAGGGGTAGTGGTCATCAATTACCCATGTTTTGCTGCATATATTCTTGAATATTATGAGACAACAAGAGTTGTGAGATTATTAGGCCCACCTCATAAACCAATGCAGTTTAAAGGGATACTTCAGTGGTGGAAATATGAATCTGTATTGAAAGTTGGTCATATATGTAGTCGAAATGTAAAATAAATTTAGAATTTGGTGCGTTCTTGGCAGAGAAAAGGCAGACAGTGGCTTTTTGGTGCATGTGGATGAAACTCCCACAATGCACTGCTTCGCAGGAGCAAGCTTCCAAGTAGGATGGTGGATGTTGCTTTTAGTTTCTGCAAGTGAGGTCCCACCACTGGTCTGTAATAGGTCTGTAGTCTCAGTGGGTCCCGCCCCCTATAGGAAGGTTGAAAACATGAGGAACTAGTGTTGTAGTTTTACCCCCTCTAACCAAAGCAGCCTCCGATGATGCAAAATTATATTTGGGTTATCGGAGGCTATTTTTCAGAATAAAAATACAGAGCTCTCCCATCTCTGGGGAAAACGAGGAGATGATGCACGACCATTCAAAAATACTACCGGGTTTCTAACGATGACCTTAATGCAAATGGTCGAAGTATCCCTTTAACTCTCCTGCAACAAATCCTACCTCCATGAAGTTTAGAAGACGCGGGGGGGGGGGGGGACACCACGAGAAAAGAAGGAATGAGAGTTGAAAGGCAGAGAGCAACAGAGGCGCTGAGAGGGAAAGCCAGAAGTGGATAATGTTTCTGGTCCTGAATTCCCAGTGTAACCTGCAGACAACTGGCATACCAAGCTTCCATTATCCTACCTGAGTGCCTCACAAAAGCTCAGGTAGCACACACACACACACACACACACACACACACACACACACACACACACACACACACACATACTGTACACAAGCCATCCTCTCTTTCCTCATGAGTCCTTTGCTGTGTGTATTTACTGTTCCCTTTCCTGCTGTCACTATGTCACAAGTCACAAGTGACTGAGCGCCAGTGTTGGTGTGTGTGTATCCATGCATGTGTGTGTGTGTGTGTGTGTGTTAAAGTTGAGGAAAAATGGCTCTGAGGAATTTCAGTTCTTAAACAACCAGCTAGTTACTATGAATCACCCGGCTACGGCTCAGTGAGCTCAGGAATGCTTTAAACACACAAACACTGTAAAAGATAGCCGCCGAGGCTCGTTTCCGCCTCCATCTTTAATGTTTGCCATTAACACCCAATAACCCACTTCTGGGTTACGTTTTTCTTTTTCCTCTCTTTTAATCTTTTCAGCGTTTCGTCTGTCATGTTTGCGGTGAAATTGAGCTGGATGTGAAGCTCTGGTGGGCACCCACGTGTTGCAGGAGGGCTGCGGACGGGCCACTGGGTGAGGGGTGACGGGGGTGCGTGACGGCGGGGCGGTGACGGGGCTACGTGAGGACAATGTGACCGAAGGGCCTCTCTCTCTTTACTCCACCACTGCCACTATACTCTCCTCACCCGGCGCTCCGACAGGGTGAGACAGAAAACACTGGCTCTTTTGTACGACCTATAAGACAGACCTCCCTCCCCCGTCTCTCTCTCTCTCTCTCTCTCTCTCTGCTCAGTCGGCCCTATCCTTCGGTGTAATGTGCACCTGCTCGGCCTGCATCACACACACACACACACACACACACACACACACACACTAATAGGCAAATACTTCAGAAAGGAGCCAAGTGAAAGGGAGAGACCGAAGAAAAAAGGCCCTGCATTCCACTGTTTTCTCCACATTGCTGCTCCGTGTCGTTTCTTTTCAGTCTTTATTCATGCACATAATTATGAGTAAGGGGGAAGAAGGGGTTTGGAGCAGACGCAGCCTGAACACTGTTGGAAAGCTGCTTTGCAAAAAAAAAAAAAAAACATCTCACACCATTAAGACAAAGATAGAGATTCATTTTGCAGGGATTGATTAGGTTTGCTCTTATCAGAGCTACAGGGTTTGCTAATTTGTGTTTTAACTCTAAAGATGGTATGTTCACTTTTTGTTTATTTGTATAAAACATTTTATTTCTAGTCACTTTCTATTTTATATAGCTTTTGTATAGATTCTAATGTATGTTTAATGTATGTTCTATGTATGTTATTGCTACTGGATGCTTGAATTTCCTTCGGGATCAAGAAAGTATCTATCTATCTATCTATCTATCTATCTATCTATCTATCTATCTATCTATCTATCTATCTATCTATCTATCTATCTATCTATTTCTGAGGCATGTGTTTTTAAATTGCGTGAGAATGGTGGGTTCAGGACTACATGCCTGAGTGCTTCATTTGCAGAGCATAAGTCAAACATTCATGGTATTTGCTGCTAGTGTTGGGAAAGCTGCTGGGTATCCTGGGGAATGAGACCGACGTGGTGTATCAAACAGTGTGAGCCACTACGTGCAGTAAGGCTTCCTTATGACTTAAAAAAGTGCTCCCATAATAATCCACAGTGACACGTATTTACAAACACGTTTGATCTGATGATCATTATTGATTTCTCTCAGTTAATTGAAAACTGGTGGAAGACGGTCCAAAAGAAATTGAAAACTCAAATATATATTCAGTGTACGGTGATGTAAAATCAGAGAAATCCAGCAAATCTTCACATTGGAAGGAGATTGGAGAACGTCTGCAGTGTCCCAAAGGCTGTCCTCTGAGAAAAACTTTAAAAAAAGTATCATCATCATCTTTCATGTCTAAAGGCCAAACTGTATCTCCTGTCATGTCGTCCACGTCCCGAGCAGGAATCAATTTTCCACATTAATGGCATGATTAGCGGCTGGTTACGCCGGTACTCATCCCTCATAACTGGGCCAATCACTTATGTAACTGATGCTATGAATTTCATGAATAAGTCACAATGAAGAGATCCCCCCGAGGACCTCTCTGGAAATAGGTTTGCACTGCCGCAGAGAACTCAGTTAAGACTTCTTCTTGTTCTCCATTATTTGTTATCTCTGTAGTTATGCAGCTGTGGAGCAACGATGGGGAATTACAGTAGAACAGGAGCTGGAGAAACAAAAAAACATCGAGATAACAGAATATGGAGAGAAAACAGAGGCTGAGCATGAGAGGGGAAGCATGGATGCAAAATATCTCACTTTGTCTGGAGGGCCACTGTGGATCTGATAAGAGAACCAGACCAGCAACACTAAATGTGACACTCATGGATGTCACTCTGCCTACTGCAGAAAGAGCAGATATGTTATGAATACCAAAAGGGTTCAGTCTGCACGGGTGACCTTTTATCCTGAGGACTAACTTCCAATCCGATTGTGTGACTGTAAGTGTGTGAGAGTCTCTGCAGGCATCACTGTGTCCAATGGCCTTGAATCCGAGTGCTGCCCTGCGAGACTCTCGGCCGCCGAGAGGAATTCCAGAGCAGAGAAGTGCTGGTTGGAGTAGTGCATTACCGCCACACTCAGCCGACTAACATTTTCTAAACCATTCATTATTCATCGCTCCCCGCCGCCTCGGGAGCCCAAACTCAGAGGTTTGCCCCGAGAGCGGAACAGAAGCACGTTCTGGTTTCCAGCGTCTACGGCCCTGACCCGGGAGTACGGGCTTAACGGCATAAATTCAGTGCTTCGAATGTTAGCGTAATATCCTCAATAGACGTTTAATACGTTTCTATATTAAGAAAAAGTTTTTATAACTTGCACCCTCTGCATTTACTGCTTCCTGTAAGTGGATTATGAAGCCGATTCGACCTACAATGCATTGCAGCTTTCACTTGCTGGGTGCATGTCCTGGAAAGCATTAATACATCAAGTTGTTTCCTTGAGAAAAAAAAATGTCTACGCTGCTTAATTTTCTGGGTGGCTGAAAATCCCCCTATCAGCATGAGGAAATGCAAAAAAATAATAATAATGTTTTTAATTAGAAAACTAAATGTTTCCTTATTCCAAGAAAAACATGGCGGTATGTTTTGTGAAATAGTGAAGGAATACAGTCTTGTGTGTGTCCACATCTGTCTCACAAGTCTGTGACCTTGAGAAGTCCCCCCCCCCCCCCTTCTCCCCCTTTGTATCCAAACACACACACGCACAGATTTGGAGAAAAAATGCACCGGCTAAATGTGAGTAATGCGACTAAACTTGCCTTTCAAGCTCTCAGAACACATTCCTGAGAGAGAGAGAGAGAGAGAGAGAGAGAGAGAGAGAGAGAGAGAGAGAGAGCGAGAGAGAGAGAGAGAGAGAGAGAGACATTGAAGCAAACCAGGTAACCACTCTATGATAGCAACATTTTTTCCAGCAAAACCTAACTATTGACTGAAAAGTACCACTTGTGTCTGTATCGCACTGTGAATCTATCGTGTTTCTATTCGGCGGTGTGACGCCTGCAAACACACTTTCAGCAATTATGCAATAATTAACAAGTATTCAACCATTGCATTCAGTGCCTCTCTAGCAACGACCCACGAGAACGCCTCTCGAGTCCACCTGCGTGCCCCCCCCCCGGTTCACGTTTACATTTCGCAGGTAAATTGATGCGCGAGAGGAGTGACGGCGGCGCATCGGCGCTCCGACTAACGATTTACCCCTCATCCGGTCAACTTTCCCGACACACCAGGGGGAATGTGGGTGGTATTAGTGCCTTCAGCCCGGCAACGCGTTTCTGTCGCCGATGACAAAATGAAGAAGAAAACAAAAAAAAACAAAAAAAAACGATTCAACTCCGAACACCCACGGCGTCGTAGAGCTTACCTGCTCCGTGCAGGACGAGGACGCACGGACACGGAATGCAGAGCTTCGTCCAGCTAAGTCCAACCCGTCGGTCCGAGGCGGCACGTATAGCACCACAGATCACCCCTGCACAGCTCCAAGTTCCCCCCTCGGAGCGAGCCTTCACGTTCGTCCTCGTCGGGCCACCGTTGGAAAGCGCGCCATCGTGTGGCCGAGGAAAGCGCGCGGAATGACAACAGGTGGATGGAGAGAGGGACAGACTGTGCCGGGTGCTGCCTTCAAGTGCTCTCCGGAATTTTAGGAAGTGTAGGCCCACCTTTTTCAGTGTGGCTCATATTGAATTTTCTATCAGCTGGTTACACAAGAAGGAGTAGGCTGCTAATTAATCAGAGAGACACAATCTTAGAGGGAACATGATTTTCAGGCAAAGGAAGGTAGGAAGGAAGGCACAGCAAATTAGGCCACCCGCGTTTAGATTTGGTTTATTCAATAAACCTGTAACTATGCACCAAACAGTTTCTTACCATCTGCGGCTGGCCTCAATAGACCACATTCTGATCCACGCCTTAATATATGTTACTCTACCGTGGCAGTTTATCTATGTTAACTGACTTCTAAAATAAATCAAACTATTATTACAGGGTTAAGTTTGCCCTTATTTGCATAAACTAATACTTGAAAGTATAATCAGTTTGAGGGTTTCTAATGATGGCAACATGGCACCACAGATGGGAGGGAGAGAGAGAGAGAGAGAGAGAGAGAGAGAGAGAGAGAGAGAGAGAGAGAGAGACAGACATATCAAACACATTTCTTTTCATTTATTATTATTAAGTAGTAGTAGTAGCAGAAGTACGTCCATGTGGCCAGTAGGTGATGCTATTTCCCCATCGTTCATCCATCGGAAGCAGTTTCCGAGGCGTCCAGGTTAGCTTCAAAATAAAAGCAGGATTTGTCAATTCGATACCAGTGTGAGGCTCGTACACATTAGCAAATGAAAACAACCAAGTTTGAAATGTCGGACTTTGCAATCTAAAATAAATGAATTTGTAAGTAGTAGTAGTTACCATACTTTCAAACCCCTATTTTGCATTAGTTTTGGCAAAAGGGTTCGTTGTGCCACGTAGCAGTGCTGCATGGAATCGCATCCTCATTGTACAATCAATGCTATGTGTATTTAGGCCTATGTGTAAATGAGACAGCTTGAAATACAGAATCATCAATTGCAAACAACTCGCGAAATATGTCCATTATCCTTAATCCATTTGAGCATCAGTAGGGCAATAACTGCCATGTAATTATATTATTTTGAAATTCTCACCGGATGTTGTAATGTCATTCAGGATGTCTGGTCACTTAAAGGACCACTTGCGATGGATAACATTAAAATAAGAGCTAATATATAATGTTCTTCATACATTTCGACTGCACACATCGCTTACGGAACAGCGTGAGCATGTGAGGGGGAAATGTACGCAGACCAATAAGCCCTCCGCAGTCTAACCGAGTCCATTTTGTCCAGGTGAGCGGTTACCGGAAGCTAATTTTTTAGCCATCTTTGTGTGTTAGCGTCTCATCTTCAGAGTCTATGCAAATTAGCCTTAATGACAGCGCGTGAGCTAACATGGAATCTCGTTAAGTAAACAAGATGGGGACAAATACGGAAGAAAAGCGTGATTTCTCATGTTTAGATAAACTCTAAAGCAGTTGTAACACTTGTCCGTTGGTTTACCTGATGCACTCGCTGTTTTGATTGATTTCCCCCTTTTGCAGACTCGTCAAATGACGGAGCAAGTCTTCGCACGTGATAGATTTGGGTTATTTGTTTGCCAGGATAAACACACGTCAGCTCGAGACTTGGCAGCGGCGGCAGGAGGAGGAGGACGGATCCGCAGGTCCCGTATAACGCCATGGCCACCGCGCGCTTCCCCGGCAAGAGTGCGGACGTGGCCGCCAACTGGACCGCTCCGGCGCAGGGCCGGCCGGTGTGCGTCAACGGGACGCCGTGGATCCTCTACCTGCTGGAGGAGTGTGTGGACAACGTGTGGGAGTACTGGAGCGTGGTGATAGGTCTCATATCCATGTTCTGCTTCCTGCTGTCCACGTTGCCGTAAGTAGCACGACCACAGCGATGTGCATCGCAGTCGTACACTATAATAATAATAATGAATGAATAGAGTGAGATGTTGTGAGGTGAAACCCAGCAGTCTGGCTGGAGAAGTTTGCCATTCGTGGTCATGACATAATGTTCTGCTTGTCTGTCTGCAGGCAGGTTTACGAGGCCTATCGGAATGGTAAAGTAGAGGAGGCCATGTCTTTTGGATTTCTTTTCTTCCTCTTCAGTGGAGACTTGACCAGCTTTGCAGGCTGCTACCTCACCAGTCAGCTGCCTATTCAGGTAAAAACACACACACACACACACACACAAGCACACACACACATACACACACACTCACACACACACACACTATCCACTATCATCCCAGATGTCTGTTGTAGCTGTATTTACTTCCTTTTGCTACAGGCTTTTGGACATGCCTGTATATTTTTTGCTAAACTTAAAAACACATTTTCACTCTCCATTCTATCTCATTTACTCACTTATTAAATATAGAATAGAATATATAATATTATATACTATGCCCTCTTACACTTCATACGGTTTCATCCCCTATAAACCTTCTCCCCGTTTTGTCTTTTTGCCGTTTTTGTATTTTGAAGACCCTTGACCTGAATGGTGTTTCATAGCTTCCATAGCCCGATCTCCACAGAGGGAACCGCGACACAATATGAACTCATACTAAAGTGTTATGAGTTTAGTTGCAAACATTTTTATTTTCTTCTCTCAGGTCGTCACTGTGGTGTTCTACATCTTCACCGACCTGATCCTCATCTCCCAGTTCCTCTACTATAAGATCAAGAACAGCTCCGGCAGAAGTAAGAACGGACATTGAGTTGAAATCGCGTGATCCTCCAGGTTGATGAGATGGCATGACTGCAGTATGAGGGAGGGAGGAAGAATTTCCTGCTGTTTGCTCAATAAATATTTAATTTAAACTGCACGACAGGAAGCCATCTGCTGACTTCTGACATGACAGTTCCAGTTGTTTTGTACCTGTGATGAGTGACCCAGAAGTGCAAGTCATGCTGAGACTGTCAAAGACTACAAACAGTCCTGCATATATACGTTTCCTGACTTTGATTGTAATTTATAAAGTTGAATCCATTCTTCACTGTCCGTTCTTCGTCTTGTGTTTGTGTGCTCTAGAAAGCCCTGTGTTGAAGTGGCTGTGCTTCATGTGGTGTGGCGCTGCTACCTTAGTTCTCCTGGCTTTACCCAAACTCATCGTAGACAATAGTGCAACTTTAGACACCCAGGTAGGTACTTGTGTGCCTTGTAGGGTTTATATTTGCATCCATATTTGTCTGCTGGTATTCAATTTAGGTGTTTTTATATCAAATTTGTATTTTTTTTCCCCCAGGTATGTTCAGGTTTATTTGACACACTTGAATTCATTTTTGAGTAGAGACTGTTTTTTTTCTTGTGTGGCTGCGACATTTTGACCCTTTCACTTACCTCTCCTATCTCCTCTGCCCTCGTCTTTGCTAGAGTCCAACTACCTCTAAATCAGTGGAAATCACCGGCTATATATGTGGATACCTGGCATCAATCTTCTACCTCTCCTCCCGTTTCCCCCAACTCTATAAAAATGTAAGTGGCATTTATTGTTGTTGTTTTTTTGTTTCTTTCTTTCTCACATAAAACTATACTTATTGTTTGTCAGTTAGTCTTAAATGGTGCCTAAAGAAGGCAGTGGGATTTGTCTGTTTGCGTATAACAGCATGTGTTCTACACATAAGGACCAGACATGGAAGACAATGGTATTGTTGTGGTGGAGAAACATCCTGGCTTGAAAGTGCTAACTACTGTTAATTTCCAATACATCATAAATCCTATGAATTATTATTATTTCTGTGTGGGTGTGCGACTAGAAGTGCAGTGCCAGTCCTTCTGTAGTCCATTAATTAACTACTGTAAACTCAATTGGTTCCAGTTCCAGCGACGGTCTACAGAGGGCACCTCTTACCTGCTGTTTGCCTTAGCCATGATGGGCAATGGGACGTATGGGTTGAGCGTCATCGTGGTCCTGCCTGCACTGAAGGGCTCCAAGCAGGTCTTCATCATCAAACATCTGGCCTGGCTCATCGGCAGCCTGGGAGTCCTCATCCTTGACTTCTTCGTATCCTTTGAATCACAAGTTCAGCCACCAGTCGACTGTGTCATATCAGTAATACTCTCTGCATGTGAAGCTTTTAATGCGTTGTGAGGTTAAATTGTCACTAATTCCATTTAAGAGAATATTTCAGTTTGACCCTTAACCTTGTCAGGTGACGGCCCAGTTCATCATTTACAGGAAGAACAAGTCTGCTAAAAGCGACACACTCCTCAGCGTCCCGGAGGTGGAGCCTCTACTGTGTGAGGAGGTGGAGCTGTCGGTGTTGTAGGACGCTGAATGGAACCTGACGTGGAACCACGCAAGTAGAGGACGGACCGCTTAGTCTACGGTTTGTTTTGTATGTTTTAAACACTTGGGTGGACGGAGACATTGCAGAAGCTTTGGAGAAGGTGGAAACCATGTTGTGGTACCAGCAGGCTGTTAAGAGGACGAACACGACAGGAAATCATTTCTCTTAACGACAGGAATCAAGTTGAACCAAGTAACACTTTATTAACATTTCTGTCCGTTTCTCTCTTGAACGGGCAAGTTGGCATCAGTGAAATATTCTCCTGGTTATGAATACTGTCATTTTTGATACTTTTCTCCACTGGGATTACTTGATTTTGTCTGGTTGCAGTAGGTTTATTTTTTTAGTGGCAACTGGGGAGCGTAGACACCCGGAGGAGATGCCAGAAGCCTCTTCACAAATGCAAGCTTCACAGAAGAATGAAGTGCCTGTTATATTTACACATTTTTGACAGGGTAAATACGGCTGCAGAGGATTGCAATATTACACTAGTATGCATGATATTTGATTGAAGTTGTCTTACCTGATTTGGTATTTGAGTGCCATAATATACAGAGATTATGTGAGTAATAGAGGAACCAATACCAATGTTTTTTTTGTTTGTTTTTTTTCCCCTGGTTGTTCATTTCTGGATGGTAAACTGTGACTAATTAAATATTAGCACACTAGATTAATAGATTGTGGGACATTAAATAGCCAGGATGTGAACGTAGCAGCAGGGGACCATCCCTCCACTAAAAAAAAAAAAACACTCCCGGTGTATAATGACCTCATTTCTATTTCAAAGGGATGTAGTGTTTATCTGCTTTCCTGGGCCCGGCTCTCGATTATCTTGGAGAAACACGTGTGCCTTTTTTTTAAATTAAATACAGTCTTAATAGAAAATACAGAATTAAATTATTTTCAAATTAAATTAAAGTTAGGTTTCTTGTCTTTCGTAGTTGATTTAGTCAAAGCGTTGTTTTTCTTAGAAACCTTTTCTCTTTTAACATTCTGTTTTTCCTAATATATGTTCTGCCTCTGTAAGTTATGAGCAGCATTAATAGATATCTTGCAACGGCTTCCTCTTTTGTAGCAGCTTCACAACATCCAAAAAACCTTCAATAATCACCTGATTGTTCAATTATTATATATTTCAGGGGGATAAGATCTAATCTGATGGAATCTTATTGAAGTAATTGTAATGGGCTCTTATTGAGTTCGCACATTAAATATGTTTTTTCTATTCTGTTACATCAAAATGAGAAGACGCTCTTGTCAAGTCAAAGTTACTTCTAAAACACTTTTTTTTTTCTTCTCTCATTAGTTTTGCTGCAGTTAAAATAAAACCAAACAACGAGTCTTATCGATCACTTCCAGCTTTTAGACATTCATTTAGATTAGTATAACTAACAGTTCATCAGTGTTGAGCCAAAGGGTGCACAGTATGTGTGGTGCTCCATAACTAAAGGACTTTACTTGTAGTGAGCTGCACATGTTTCTACCTCTTCATAGTGTGGACATGATTTACTTGCACACAAAGCACGTTGCTTTTAAAGATGTCAAATTTTCATCCAAATGACGGTGTGTTTTTTGGAAAGTTAGATATCTAGTGTATGGTGGTCATTTTCATTCCAACAGCATGTTTGTTTTTTCTATTATGAGCCAGTCAGCTGATGCTTAAATGTGCAATTATGTAGATATTGGGGGGGTTTCTTCTGACTTTATTTACTGAAATTTATTTGCAAATATATGCAATTGGAGTAACAATTTTTCACCGATAGATTGTTTTTTGCAAATTAGTTTTGTATTGCACGATTCCTACTTTGATACCTTTTCAATCCCCTTTTAAATGAGCGATATACTTTTTCAATCCAGCATCAAAAAAGTACATATTGTATATATTATTACTGTATAGAGTAGAACATGTTGTATTTATAAGTCTATAGTTTTTACTTATTGGTCACACTGTGTTGATATGATGTATTTATTTTCGTTATGAATGACTTTCTTTATTCAGAAGAACTGTACAATTATAGTAATTCTAAACTCTGTGCCAGGCGTACGTTCACTGACGATGTTAACCGTATGTAAAACCATGGTATGTATGATAATAACGATGTATATTGTACAAAACTTTGATAAACTGCAATACACACTCACTCAAGATATGCTGTTTTGGTGAGATTGAGCAAAATAAATACTTTTATATGGATCATCATTTCTAATGTTTTACACCCGAAGATATTGGTATGTTTATTTATCTTAAAAATAATTTACATTTAAACATGCATGTCTTCAATGTCCCTGTGGGTGCCTTGTAGCGTTGGTTACAACTTGTGTTTCTATAATGTGGGGGGGAGTCTAAACCCTCCACCCTCACATGGGTCTTGTTTGAGCGAGTTCTCTGGCGACCAATTGATAAAATATCTGTCCCCGTGAGGGCGGGAATAGGGAAATTTATGATTTTCTCGGAGGAGGGACTTCCTTTAGAGTCGTACCAGGATGGCAGGCAGCTGCTGGGCTGACACGTAACTAAAGTTAAAGGTGCTATGGAGGCCTCGTCGGGGACTTGGAGGGTCTACTTTTCCCCGTAAGCGTCTTCGAACTGGGTCGGAAGTTTAACATCTGCGACGGGGAGACGAGGACGCGAGTGGGAGTTCGTCGGCCTCGGTTTGTCCTGCGTTTTCAGCGGAGCAGCGAAGTTTTGACGTGGACCGAAGCGAAAATCTGAGCGGCTACTTTGAAGTCACGGGGGGCTAAAATAATGCATGCACATATAAGTAATTAAGTCTTATTTTGTGGTTGGGGAGTGAGGAGGGAGGCTTCTTGAGACTTCTTCACCAGTAGGGCTAAAAACAAAAAGTTGAGACGGAAGTTTCCAGCAGCAGCGACGGGTTTTTTTTCCGCGCAGACAGCGGGGAGGGGTGCGCGTCCAACATGGGAAGCGGGGTGTGCTCCCGCAGGCAGCGGAGGATCTTCCAGTGTCTCCTGCTGCTCACCGTGGTGTGCGGGATGATGTACGGGGGGATGCTGTCGTACGAGTTGCACAATCAGCTCAAGAGGACCGAGGCGACGGCGCTGAAGTACCAGCAGCACCAGGAGTCCCTCTCGGCGCAGCTCCAAGGTAAACACCGTGACGGCGGTGTGATTGAAGGTTACCCAGGTGACCGAGCTGAGCGCGAGCGTGAGAATTCCAATCTTCAGGGCCGGCGAACGTCGCGCCGGACTCCGCCAACAAAACGCGGTGTTGTTGTTGTCGTGCTTGTTGTCAAACTATTTACACCTCTTAATGCGGACGTTAGGGTTTAACAGGATTCGTTACGAACCGCCCTTCAGTTCGGCATCAGTTTTGCACCTCGAAATATCGGCGTTTAGTCGGAGTTTACCAAAATACACAGCTGGTGGGAGTAGCATGCAATGCCAGGCGCAGCTGAAAGTTTAAACTGTGTCGAAATAAGTGCTTTTTGTGTATGCTAGACATGACTCCACCTAAACTGGTAATCTTCCATCTGACCTAACACTGTAACCACACTGTCTTTTGACCTATATGACCTATAGGTAACCTAATCCTGTGGTAAGCCAGGAGCAGATCAGACTGTGAAGTTCAGCAGAGAGTTCATTTGGCAGGACAGGTCTGCTTTTTTTTTTTTGCACAGGCCTACTGTAAGACTGAAATTAGATGCCATGCAAACACCAGAAGTGAGGTTTAGTGCTGACCGGAGGCTATGACACGCATAAACACGCACCTGGTTGAAGTCGCTATGACCCCAGGCTCACCTCTGCAGCGTACATATTAGTATACCTCAAAGTCAGGAGGTCAGCCATGCACATCTGCCTCCGTCAGCCACAGCTGGAGGAAACGAGGGCACCGTCAACTTGGTTTCAAGCAAAGGTGCAACAGTGTTACACACAGTACTTCCTTGTTTCTGAGAATGCAGCCAGCAGTGTGCTGCACCGTCCATGATACGTAGCTTTTGCAACTTTGCACCTTTGACAACAATATGGCCATATTGTTGCCTTATACCACCAGCATGTTTCTATTAAAACCTAACTTTTTAGCTTCTTGAATGCTCCCACTCTACAAAAACGATTAAACAGGATGTGAGGTTTTTGTGACATGCGATTATTCCATGAGTTTAAAATGAGGGTTCAGCTGGGCGGAGGGCCTGCTCCTACACGGTTTCATGTGTTCACAACGAGGTTTGTGACCACATCAGGGAGTCAAATAGTGTGTCAGGGTTTAAGGCCAGACTGTGGAACTGTTAATTTAACGCAGCCAATGATCTGCCATCCTCCCACCCGTCGCCCATAGCTTGGTTCCAGCAGACCTACCATGACGTTACCCTTAAGCCGTTTGTTTTGTTTTCATGTGAATCACCCTGTGGAAAATTGCATTGGAACAGTAAATATGACTTCATAGCTTTTGGTGTAAAGTGTGTGCAGCCTTATATTATGAGAAATGTGTAATTTCCACCTCCCAATTGATTTTCATACTTTTTGTTTTGTGTCAATTTGTAAGACAAAGATAATTGGGTGGGGGCTGTCAGCTGGCCCACATCTAACAAGATAAAAGAACAGACCACCTTAAGTAAGGCATTGTTCTTCTCATCCCACCTCAATTGAATATCCGGTTTCCAGAATAAGATATACTATAATACGGCAGTATAATATGACACTTTTGAATGAAGTGGGGATTGCTTTAACTCCATTTGTTTGTCATCTTGTGCACCGCACCCTTACTTTTATTGTGAAGCGATTGATCATTCAGTCAATCGCAAGGCTCGGGCCACTTGATATCCGTGTCTGACTGTTGATTGCTGCCTTTTTGTGTCCTATATTTAGAGGTGGGACGTAGCTTGGGGGGGGCTGTGAGCCAGCTGTATTGATTTACTGTTGGCCACAGTTGTCCGTCATTTAAAAGGATCAACTGGCACTTTGTGGTTTTGCATGCACTCAGACAAATGTGTCCCTGTGATTTAACAACCATTCAGTCGGTCCCACCCACGCACAGACACATCATTGTTTCATCATCATTTGCAAAACATGAATCAAAGGGAATAATTGCGGTCGTCTCTGTTTGAGTGTTGTACTATTTTTTACATCACCATCTCTGTTGTCACCTCATGTTTAGTATAATGAACGCTCTTGTCTTAACAGTTTATTTTCGAGACAAAATTAAATAGTTAGAGATATATGTATTTGTCTATTTATTCTATATTTATAACAGTCCTGATTTTTTTTTTCCAGTATTATTGTTAAAACATTCAAAATACAAAAGATCCGCTTATAACATTAAAACTTAATTATTCCTTTAATTTTAGAATTTGTTTCTAGGATCTCAAATGTCAAAATATCTCTGCAACTCGAGTTGCAGAGATATTTTGACTGGGAGTTTTGAGATATTTTGCCTGGGAGTGCATTATTTGGTTGAACAGGAAGGGATTTTCTACTTTCTATTTTACTACCTGTCTGATCTGTGGAAAGACGCACCAGCCAGCCTGTGTTTTAATCACAAAGAAACAAACAATTTCTGTCTAGTTTTATGTAAGTGTGGTTTGTATCGACTGGTAGGAGATCAGAAAGCCACAGAAATTACCATGAGAAGAGGATGTTTGGAAGCCACAATATGCTTCTTTGACAGCTTTGCTACTTGTTTTTAAATTAGAATATCTTACTAGGCAAAAAATCTGCAATGTCACTTCTGTGACTGGCTCACATTTTGTGGCCCAATGCCGGGCTTGACCTGGATGTAGAGAGGATCAACTACATTATTACACATCATTACAGTGTTTGGTGTCCTGTGAGATTTTTGATCACTCAGGCAAAAAAAAATAATAAAAATATTGTAATAAGTTAAGATCTGTTTTGAATCTCACTGTGAGTACTGCACAAGAGAGGGAAAAACCTCCTAAAACACAAAATCTTAGCATCCTTGTGTGATGCATGGTATTTCACACCAACTGGACCAAATCTAACCAATCCAGGTTTCTCCACATCTAACATCCGACCAATAGGCCAGTCAGGTCACCACCATAGAGAGCATCCTTGTTCCTGTGTGAATGTGTGTTTGGAAGCTCTAAGGAAAGTTGTTGCTTGTTTTAAAGAATGGAAGTCTGTACTTACACACATTACACATTTTAAATTCCTTAATGACTGGGTGGTGCAGATTCTTGCAGCTGAATAATTGTAGAAATAGTTGTATGATTGAATTACGCTGTGGTGAAGAGTTTGGGTTTTTTTCCAACAGGGTAATTCTTGAGGTCGTAGTTTGGGATATTTCTTTTGAATTGCAAATCGCAAATTTCACATCTGCTAGAGATTTTACGGGATTGGATTTAATGGGGAGATGCATCTCGGCGTCATCTACATAACGATCGAATGAAATACCATGTCATCAGATGATGTAACTCAAGGTAAGCATAAACAAGGAAATTAAGATTGGGCCTAAAATTGGACCCTGGGGCACTCCATATGTTGTCGGGCCTAAAGAGGAGACATTGTCACCAATTAAAAAAACCTACGATCTGACAAATGTGCAGAAAACCACTGCGGGGCTGAATTCAATATACCAATCTGCTGCTGAAATGTGTTTGTCAAGATGCCATGATCCGCTGTATCAAGTCTTTAGGCTGCACTTAAGTCCAGTATCGCCGTTTTTGTTTTTTTTTTGCAAAGAGGCCGGACACAGGCCATCATGAGGCATTCAGGGACACAGCTGGTAGAAGATGTTCTCTTTTTTCGGCAGATGGGCCAACCACTTACCAAACTTCTCATAAAAATTGTAATGGCATTACATCAGCTGGACTAAAGCAGAGTTTGAAATGAAGCACAGTGTCCAGAGGTGAAATGAATGAAAAACGATGGGATCAGGGAGGAAATGAGTGGGAATCTTGGACCTTTTTAATTCAGTCACTAGACGAGTTAAACCATGTAGATTATCAGTTTATTAGTTTGTGTCTCTTTCCCTTCAGTCTCTCCCGGTTCGTCTATTTGTCTCATCTGTGACAACATTCCTCTGTTTCACTCTAGTATTTGTTTGCTAATTTGCTGTGCCCACATTGGCTTCCCTGTTGCACTCTTTTTCTCCATTTCTTTTATCCACATGAAATTATTCCAACTAAATGGTGTATCTAAAATGTATCCAGGAATCTGTTGAGTTGGCACTCAGAAGGAAGAACAGCCACATCATCAGTTAGACCGCCCAGCCCCCCAACCCAAGGCTGGAGAGTCAGAGTGAACATGTAAGAAACTGGAGGAAGAGATTATTTTTTTAAATGGGTAGTCCCGAGGCTGGCCCGGGACCGAGACATGATGGGATTTATCCCAGAATAGATTGTTTTTAAATTGTGGATTTAGGGTTTGTACATGTTTCCATGTTGAAGTGGTGTGGTAATACATTTTTTGGAACAAATAGAAGGATGCATGACCAAATGTTGAATGTTGATTGGAGTTGCTTTTATTGTCACTTGGCACTTACCAAAGTTACATAATGCTGATCATAAAACAGTAAAATAAAAAAAAAAAGTTAAATTATAAGCCAGGTGACAATACAGTCGTATTCTGTGCCATTTATAAAGGCTAACAAAGCTCAAAGTTCAACTTACATAAAACTATATAATGTATAACTACTTTTTTACATGTGTGTTAATTGACATTCTCTTATCACCGGGAATCAATCCATAAAAAGAAAACATTTTGAATGAATATCAAAATTCAATAAACATATTTTAATAACATTTTGTATAAGCAGTACTTGTTCAGATGTTTACAGTTTAAATGCAATTTCATTTGAATAGTTTGAAACATTCATCTCCTATCTTTTTTTCCTCTCTTTTCTTTCTTTGTGGTTGTTACTTGCTCCAACCTCCCTACCTCCTTATACGCCCAAACCCTGTTGTATCAGCTTCAGACCTCCATCTTATCTCCGCCCTGTGGTCCACTGCTGCAATGAGCCCAGGGTGAGGATATAATCTTAAATCTGATGAAGGTGAAAAACAGAAGAAATTGTGTGAGAGGGTGTGGAGTTAGGAGGACAGCTGGAGAGATCTCAGTTCACAGAAGCAGCCCGAAACCAAACGAGTGGTATATCTATACGCCTTCTGACTGACAGCCTCGTGAGGAATACCACAGCTTTCTGCCGATAGAGCAGCGGGCATATACTGAGATCATTCAGCTCTCATATCAATCATACACGTCCTACTTCTGTCCACCTAAAAAAAATGGAAGGTTTAAATGTGTGCGAGTGCATGTGTCTTGTGTTTTGTTTCATTCACCAAACGCTAAACCTCTGTTTTCTCTCTCCATCTCCTCCCCTCTCTTTCACTCTGTTTTTTTACATGATCAGTGGTGTACGAGCATCGATCCAGGTTAGAGAAGTCTCTTCAGAAGGAGAGGTTGGAGCACAAAAAGGCCAAAGAAGGTGGGAAAAATCACAAATGTTAAACTACACTAAAGTCTACTATAATATTTACGATCTTTGATGACGTCATTGTTGTAAGTCACCTTTTGACCATGACATCTGCCAAATAAATGCAATGTGCAAATTAATTATATGTCAAAGTATTCAGTTTGTGAGATGTGAGATGGACGGCGAGTAATGCCCTGTGAATGTACTAAAGTATTTATGAAAATGTGGGTTTTGGGAATTTAAAAGCAGCAGAATGAAGATCATGCTTATGTAAGTCGGCATCAAAGTGTTGTACTTTTCCTCCATCAAAAACTAGTTATTTCTCAAGTTACATGTTTCCATCTGCTAGTTCAAATTAACTTCATCCTGTTTGACAAGATAAATGTGCCCTTGCTGTTTGTTTTCTTTTTTTCTAGATTATCTGGTTTATAAACTTGATGCACAACAGTCACTGAACAAGGAGAAGGTATGTTAATAACCACCCCAGATGTGACTAAATATCATCAAATATCTTTGAATTTACTTTTCTATAAGTGTTCCTTATCACCTGGCCTCTGCTGTTTTCTGTCTGTTTGCATTGCCTTGTTAAAATACTGCTGTATTGATATCTGTTGTGGCAGTATAAGTAAAGTAATTTGTTTCAATTTACTCAATAACCCAAAATAAGTCTGAAGTAAGTGTGTCTTATGTTTCTTAACATAAGTTTTTATGCTTACACAGCAAGATTCCGGCAGCAGATTCGGTTCTCTACAAGTGCAACATCAGATGCTAAAGGTAAAAATCATTATAATCTCCTCGTATTTAACCGTCTTTTTTCCTGTCGTCTTTCTGCTCTGATGAATATATGCGTTATGTATACTGTATTTATTGTCTCTCCCCCAGAACCAACATGAGGACCTGAAGAAGCAGTTTTATGATCTGCAGATGCAGCACCAAGTCCAGGGCGAGGACCACAACCGGCTGCTGGACGAACACAAAGACCATTACGAGAAACTGCAGCAAGTCAAAGACTTGGAAGTCTCCCACCTAAAAGGTACAGGTGTTCACACACACTACTCGGTTACACACAATACATGCAGTAGTACCGATGCAGCGTGTAGTTGTTTGTGGTGTCATTATTAAACATTTTTGATTTAGTGCACATCTGTAAGTGGTTTATGTGCAGACTTTTAGATCTAGACTAGAAAAGGATGTTTTATTATAGGTGGGAATCTACTATTGTTCTTCTGTTTTTTGTCTCTGTTACCTGATGCACACAGATGATATTTAGCTTGGAGCTACATCTGTGCTGCACATTATCCCTGCTGAATAAATACATTGGTTAATTGTGTATATAGTTAAAACCATCGTCAGCTTCGAGCTTTAATACTTAAAACTAAATTGCCATATGGCCATAAGATATTTCCTGTGTGGTCAGCGCATTGAACAAGTGGAACCATGATTGGTAACATGAGTCATAAGGATAAAAAAGAAACATGAACAAAACAGTGTTTCTAATTAATCTTGCCAATGTGTTGCAGTCGAATATTTTTTGTATGTTTCACGTGTTAACATGTCTTGCATTTGCTATTTGTGACGGCAGATAATGTATATAACCTAAGAGAGGAAAATAAACAGCTGAGGAAAGCCCATCACGACATACACACACAGCTACAGGACTCACAGGTGAGACTAAAACCTGCTTCGTTCAATTATCTGTCATATGTTTCTGTCACTTTACAAGTGTGCTATTTGCCTCTCTGAAATGGAAGAAAAAAAGTTGTCACTCACGGAAATGTGCTGGTGAAATTGTCTTATATTAAAATTGACTTCGGTTGGCAGTACATGGTTTGACAATGGTTCACTCATGCTTTTTGGTTTGTGTGTCCAGGTTCAGCATCAGGACCTGAAGAGATCCCACGACCAGCTCGCACTGACACTGGAAGACCACAAGAGTGCGCTGTCTGCAGCTCAGGTAGGACGGCAGCAACAGAGATGCATTGTTTACTCCAGTCACCGATTTCTACAGCTGATTAATGCGAAAATTGCTGCATCACGAGCATGTTGGTCACGTATTCTTCTCCCCATCAAGTGTTGCGGATGCTTTCGCCCGGAGTAATCAAAGCCTGTAGGGGAGATTTTGACATATAGAAAGGCCAGAGAATTGCATTTTAATTTGTCATGGGAATGGGTCTGTGTGTTGAGCGTTACCAGTGGAGCTACAGAGACGAGGGCGTTGTTAATGGAGTGAGACAGCCAGGTGATGGGCAGTCTCTGTTACTGCTGTACACATTTGTCAATGATGTGAATGAGCTGATGAAAGCCAAGGTCATACTTGAAAACCGAAGAGCATGTCCTGCTCTGTATTCCTCTCAGCCTTACTTTAACCTTTACTTTACCCTTCTCAATAAAGCCTTTAAAAGATGCAACGCAGCAAACTGTATAATATCTAGTAGAGAGAGAGGTTGCTGTTTTGGGTAATTAGATCAGATATTTGCTGGGGTTTTTTTTCCCTAAGACTGACCTTTGCGATGCCTGAAAGGTTTATTGAATATGCATCGCATTTGCTCATTGGCTTGAAATGCTTTCCTCCTCTCTGTCTGCACTAATAGATCCTCACTCACACTCGCTCCCTCTCTCTCTCTCTCTCTCGCTTTCTGTCTGTCTGCATTTGCTAATTTATTTTAAAGCCTGTCCTGCTTCCCATCAGCGCTTCTGGTTTGACGGGTGCACACACACACACACACACACACACACACACACACACACACACACACACACACACTCTCAACTTTTTGAGTTCACTCCAGGGGGTTTGGTTTAGTTCGGGCTGTCAGAGCAGGACATCTAAAGCACGTTCTAGCCAATCAGCCAGAAAGATATAATGGAGGGAGTGGAGCGAGATAAATGGTGAGGGGAGGAATTTAGCAAGAATTCTTTTTATTTAACCCTCTAGCTTGGTTAGAGGGTGTGTGTTTGTGTGTGTGTGTGTGTGTGTGTGTGTGTGTGTGTGTTTGTGTGTGTGTGTGAAGGATGGGGTCCTTTTAATGGTATGCAGGTCTAAACTGGATGCTAGATTTAAAAAGAAATGTGTGTTTCCACAGGAAATAGTTAAAATGTCTACATTTGTTTCTCCAGATGCAGATGAGTTAGGGGCTACATAATGTTAGTTTCTGAAAAATGGCTGCACACATAACCTGCTGGTGTGATAGATGTATATGCTTACCATACATTAGAGGACAGTTCACGTTTAATAGCATACAGTATGTTTATCTGTGTTTGGGGCTAGGTTTCCTACGTCAGTATAGCACTGACATGTAGAGCACCTACTGGAGAGGCTTTTGCATGCTTGTTTGCTTCTGGTTGTTATATTTAATTTAGGCTAATGCCTTGTATTAGCTTGTGTTAATATAGCACTGACCAATTCACAAATAGCCTTCTTTTCAAAATCAGAAATAAGGATTTTGAAGAAAAGCATATTTAGATGTTTCAACGTCAGGTACCATAACTGAAGTGTCAGCACCAGCGTCTGTAAGGAATTCAAACGATATCCAGCCTATTCGGTCGGTCCCAGTGGTTTACACATTTTAGGATTTTTTGAATCATGCAGCATCACTTGATACTCTTAGCCCACCTGTGTACGTTGTCCCCTTTAGGCGCAGGTGGATGAATACAAACAGCTGAGGGAGTCCCTGAACAGGGCGCCCAATCTGAGACAGCCTGAACAAAACCCTGCGGCTCAGCAGCCGCATGCAGCCGCTATCGCACCTGAGTCCCATACTCATGAAGGCCAACAGGACCAGCCACACAAACAGGATGTCCATGATGACGATCACCAGGACACCACGGTAATTTTGAATCCTTCGGGATCACTTTATTATCCGGATAAAAGCTATATTCTTCGTTTCAAAACACACCAATCTTATATTTCTGATGTTGCTTTGTCCTCAGTTGGACCACCAAGAGAAGGAGCTGCATGCCCCGTCCGAGATCAAGTCCCAGCCCACCGTGTCTCAGCACACTTTGTCAGACAAAGAGGAGGATGGAGAGGGAGAGGCTGAGAGGAGGAGGGAACTGGCGGAGGAGGAGATGGCTCAAGCAGGACAGCCTCAGAAGCTGGAGGAGGACCCAGACCAACCACCGGATATGCAGCAGGAGGAAGAGGAGGAGCCGGTACAGGAACAGCTGGACGAGAATGCCCTGGACCAACAGAGACGCCAGCCACAACCGGTGAGAACTGGTTTAGAACTACTCTGGTTACTGGTTTAGAAAGACTTGTATATATGGTGTCATCAAAACTCTTAACTGAGCAGCGTAACAATCCTTGTAATCATAAATGTGTCACACGTCTCCTTATCATATCGGGGGCACAGCTACTACTCAAATTGAAGTGCTAATCATTTATCTTAAATCTTAGAGGAACCAGAATAAATTACAACCTTTCCTCAGTGTTTGCTTCTTTGATTAATGACAGCCTGCTCGTTATGTGTTGTGTTCATTGTTTTATGCTGTCTTTTTCATCTATTAAGCTTTCCCAAAAGATGAATTATATCTTACCTCCAGGTTGATGTCTTAAATTAGCAGCAACTCCGTGTTTGAATTGCTAAAAAAAAAAAAAAAAAATTCCATGTCTACATGATGTTTTGCATCTATTCGTCTTCTCACAAGGTTGTCCATCCAGAGCAGCACGATGCAAAAGCCCAGGTGGAACGTGTGAAGTCGGCCTACGAGCAGCAGCAGGAGCAGCAGCGCCTGGAGGCTCGCAGGGCTGAGGAGCGCAGGCAGATCCGGATGCGACAGGAGGCCTTGCAAGTCCAGAGAGACAAGGTGCTGAAGGAGAGGGAGCTAAGGCTAAAGCAGGAGCAGGAGAGAGAGCAACAGCATCACAGGGAGGCAGACAGACGGGAGCAGCTGCTGAGAGACGAGCACCAAAGGTCAGATTTAAAATCAGAGCTGGAATCAAATCAAATCACAAAAAAACATGACATTTTCATAGCACTGCAGATGTGGCCAGTTTTTAGGATATCCACTAACAGATTTCTGTTGCCATGCCGATACAAAGGAGGTAAATAACTTTCAAGTGTTAACTTGAAAAAGAGGAGCCAAACCTGGCGTTTTATCTTCAGTCTTGTTTCCTGCTCAAAAGCAGCATGGAGATAGAGAATCAGGAGCTCAATCAACCATGGCTGTCGGCCATTTTCCTAATTATCTTTTTCTAAAGAAATGTGAAAAGAGGCGCTTAATTAGACTAACATTGGCTGGATTAACCTGAGCAATAATAATATCTCCTTCCTGCCAACGGGACGTGTTAATTCACTGTTTGCCACACGCAAAAACATGTGACTCTCTGATCCTGGCAGGAACAAACACATCCATAATCCAGGAGGAAACATTTGACGCTCTGGTTAAATTTGTGCGAGGGCGAAAGGGAAAACTCTGGCAATCTTACTCTGCAGATGTGACTATGTTAGTACAAACTGGAACCGTTTCTAATACACGATATACAGTATTTTATATAGCTGAATGTATATCAGTAGCTCAAAAAAGGGGATCCTTAACAAAAGACTGCTCTATCTATATAGCACCGATGTGACTTACAGTATCTGTGCTCTGCTGACTGCCCTGTATTTCCATTGCTGTCATTAGGAAGAGGACCGATTATGAGAATATAGACAATGATATTGTTCAAGGAGAAGATGACCGTCACACTGAAGATGAGCAAGGTGAGACAGGAAAATATCATATTAGCAATTCAGCATAAACTCTTTTCTGAATGAATGCTAGTCTGATTTCCGTGTGTGTTGACAGACGCTCACGAGTTACACGAGGAGGAGGAGGAGGAGAATCAAGAAGCGGATCACAGAGTGCCTCCACGTCAGCAGGTGACCATCTATCCATCCCCGCTCGCTGCCATTCCGTCCGTCCTTTCAGCTCAATCATTCACTTAACATTCACACCAGTGTATCATGTGTGATGTGTCCATTCGGTCATCTATCCACACATCGATTCTTTCACCCTCCCTGCTCACTGTCCTCCACCGGCCTGTTCATCTCCCCTCTATCTGTCTTCCACTTGTTAGTCAACCCAGTGATCTGTTAAAGCTTCTGAATACCAACAGGGCTATTAATACAACATTAGAGTTGATCTGTTTTATATGCCACACTTCTCCAGGTATAAATCCTCCACACTGCAGTTTCATTGCATACATTTTTATCCTAACTCCTGCACCTTATACAAAGATTAACCTACTATAACTGTTATTACAGCATCTCTCCCTTCTACTTAAATTCTTTTAGGGTGCTGGAGTTGGCGATGTGGACCCTGAAGACGACCCCAACAACCAGGGAGAGGACGAGTTTGAGGAGGCTGAGGACGAGCGGCCCCAGCACAGGGTCGCACAAGAGGAGGAGGAGGAGGAGCCGGCAGAGGAAGAAGAGGAGCCGGCAGCACCAGCCAAGCACAAAGACGCACACCCGGACCCCAAACAACCTGCCGTGGAGGAGGAACTGGTGGTGAGTAAAGACACCGGAGGAGAGGGGGGGTGTTTGGGAACTATATGGGGAAGGGAAGAAACCATAGGATCGAGGGAAAGATCTTAAAGTCGTGTTTTAACAAGAGTGGGATTTGTGTCCGTTCAGATGGCTGGAAACCCAGATCAACAGGAAGACACGCTGGATGACCAGTACCAGGAGGAAGTAGAGGACGAGGTGTGTTGCACTCAATGCTATACATACTTTATAAAATACAGCAATACAACAGATATGATGGTGCCAAAGGGTCGTGCAGGACCGGACTTGCCATAACCTAATGACACACTGACTTTAAAAATGATGATTGATTCCTTAAATATTCTTTCGTCTTGTTGTTGGTGTCCTGAAGGCTCCAGAGGACATAGCTGGTGGACAGAAGAGAGAGGACGAGGTGGAGGAGGAAGGAGAGGATCCATATAACGAGGAGAACATAGAACAGGTGGGTTATTCTGCTGTGAACAAGAGTCTGAGGATTTCTAGCTTTTCCTCAAGACTCCATGTTTTCTTCCCTTCAAAACTCAGCCGTGATGATTGCAATGGTCCAGACAGTGTTGCCAATTAGAATGAATACCCTCTTTTTTTTAATCCACTGGGTCTTTTAATCAGTTCCTGAGTAACAGTCGGAGCAGAAAAGACCTGTGGTATACTGTGAAATGTTTTGGTAGCATATCTGAAAGTAATATTTACACCAGTGGCCTTTTTAGCTGCGTTGGCTACACGAGGATGAAGATGTGTGTGCATGATAGTGTTTTGTCCCCGTAACTTGAACCGTGCCTGTGCGGTGTAGATCAGGTGTTGAGTCTATCGGGGAGTCGGGTCACCTGGTTTGTTTATTCAGTCGGTCCTCAGGGGAAAACCTTGAATGGAGAAACTCCCAGACATTTAATATAATAAGTGTGGGTGTGGGTGGGTAGGTAGATCCAACTTGATAGCATCTTGACTCCCTTCTCCATTCTGTATCTGACCTCTGACCTCCTCAGAGAGTGGCATTCATTTATTCACAATCGCTAGGTTTTTAAGCCAGGAACTCTGTCACGTCCTTAGTCTTCTCGCATCTCTAACTGACTTGTGTTTCATTCTCTGCCAGTCACCCAATAAGTGAGCGTGCTTATGTTTCTCTGTAATTTGAGCTCAGTAGAGCTTTCACTTCATTCAGCTTCATTCATGCACTGCTGCAGTCTAGCAAAGGTGTTTCTGTTGAACCATTGCACAAGAGTCTCTGCTTCCACTGATAGCAGTAGAAACGGATGTTTACAAGATTGTATATGATGGCTAGAGCCCGACCGATAAAGGATTTTGAAGGCCGATACCGATACAAATGTTTGTCGATTTAAAAATCCGATATTCCGATATATCGGCCGATATTTTTTTATTTTTTTTATTTCAGAAACGCATAACAAAACATTAACAGATTTCCCTAACATTAGTTATTTGTAGTTATTTATGAGTCTTCACAAAAATAATATGATAATGCAGTTTAAAAATAAACTTGTTTATTTTATCGTCACAATGGAACAGAGGAACATCAAAATATATTGAAGTTCTGATAAATAAAATGTATAAAAATACAAACTTAAGATATAAAACTTAAAGTCCTTTGAACAAAAACACAACAACCAAACACAAAGTTACCCATGTTAAAACTTGGTAAGCTTCATAAATATAACTTCGAACAAGACTGGAGACAAATTCTGTTAAGTTCTATGAGGGTGTTTCGTATTCATTTATCGGCCATTATAAATGCCGATACCGATAGTTTGGAAAATGCCTAATATCGGCCCGCCGATATATCGGTTGGGCTCTAATGACGGCCATTAAATAGTCTTGTTGTGTGCTTGTGATTCTCTCCAGGATGAAGTCAAAACCCAGGAGGGACCAAGACAGGAGGGGGGTCACAGAAAAGAGGCCAGAAATAACGAGGAGGAGAATTACGAAGAGGAGGAAGAGGAAGTAGAGGATGACACGGCTGGTCTAGACAAGGGAACCAATCGGAGGGCAGAGATGTGAGACAGACCCAGACTTTGACCAGTTGCAGTGCCTTTTCAGCTGCCCGTAGAGCCTATCAGGTCTTTCTTTCCATTGTTTCCCAAAGGAATAAAACCAGCCATCCGTTCAGAATTCCAATGAGAAAGAATTGGGATTGTATGCCTGGAAGATGGGATGCTATTCCAAACACTGTGTGATGGAACTGAGCAGCGTACACTCCCGCAATGGACAGAATCTGTTGGGCGAAAATGGGATGTATAATGTATATTTTTTATTTTTATTCAGTTGCTTTTCTGTCTGCCTGATCGCCTGCTTGGTTCTGTTTTTTTTTATAACAGCAGACAGGCAGAGAATGTATTTCTATCATGTTCTGTCTTTGAGTATGTGTAAAAACAACAAAAAAAAGATAAATTATGTTATTCTGATGTCTATGTTTTATGCAAACAGTTGTATAGTTTGTAGAGCTCAAATTTTAATCTTGCATTCCAATCGATCAAGTCATTTTCTGTTATTTATTGTTGGTTTTAATAACTCTGACAATCGTTTAAAAAGGAAAAAAAAGGTGCAACATTTCTTTTGTAGTTCTCCTGAGTGAGCTATTTTGTGTCATAATGGCTTTTATCAACTATTCCAAGTGGAACCAGAGCATTTCCACTGGGTATTTCTGCAAATGCCAGTAAAAAAAAAAGAGACATTTCTGGTGAAGCTGTTGAAAAGTGTCACATTGATCTGTGCCTTTCCATTCTTGGAACCCTCTTCTCGGTCCCGGTCATTTTACATTTGGAAAATCATTTCAATAGGACAGGAGAGATAAGAGTATGCCGGTCAGCGTCGAGCCTCTGGCTTCAGCACCGCCTTAAACGAAGGACTATTTCACGTCGACTGCTGGTGTGAATTAAATTCACGAACCTATTGCAATTTACTGCAAACATCTTTAGTCTGCTGTACAATGTATAGTAAAACACATGCTGACAATTTGTACATGTTCCCGCTAGTTATATTTGATACAAAAGAAAGTGGGATTTTGATTGTACTGAACTCTTGTTTTTCCACCTGAATGGTGTGTGTGTGGAATAAAGAGGTGAAATGATTGTCGCCCGATACACTTTAAAGTTGACAGTGATCCGTCTCCAGTGAGCTCGGGCCGGGGGGGGGGGAGCTCATAAGAAGGATGCTACAACAGCAAATGGTGGTGACTGAAATTCATTTAGTCTTCTTGTAAGTTCATGCAGCAAGTAGAGCATTCGCCAGAGTTCAGATAGGCGCTGTGGTCTATTTATACTTGTCCATGTTGCCTGTGGGGGAAAAAAAATACTTAAGGGAAAAAATAAAACTTGTCAGGCAGCGTGAGCAACACAATGTGACATTTTGCTGAAAGCACAGGGCTCAGAAAAACAGTAGAGGCAGGATGAGTAACGCAGTGTGTGAAAAATATATTTTTAGAGGGGTTATTGGGTGAATAACAGCGAGTTGAACCAATGGTTTTTTTTATATTTATTTTTGCCTTCATGCCATAAAACAATATTTATTGTTTGTAAATTAAGTTACAGTAACATTGTGTCATCCATTATAAAAGCAGACCTACAAGTTCCCCTCAAGATAAAGAAAATAGCTTTCTTTACTTCCTTAGCCTTTCGGAAATTTACTGCAGTCCAGGAAACTCTCGTTCCAGCTAAATGATTTGTGGGACGTGTTCTGAAATGTATGAAGCATAAGAAAAGTTACCACAGTAGTGACTTTTACCATCTCTGTATAAGAAAAATAACATCTGAATCTGAAAATGTATACATTAAAATGAAAGTATGTATTTATTCTAAGCCATATATATACATATTTATTCTAATATATATATATATATATACCCCTGTCTTTTCTTTTCCTCACCCTCTCTTTTTCTTCTTTTCCTCCCTGTCATCATCTCTGCTACTGTGAGGTTGTTGATCTCCCCAGAGCGACTGTGGGATGCTGGAGGAGTACGAGAGTAACAGGTGTCTCATTACTCTGCTAATAGCAGGCCATGAGGAGACGCACACACACACATTTTCACAGTGACGAGCAATGGCAGATAACTCCTCCACATTCCTCGCATTCCCGGGCCCCTCTCTCTCTCTCTCTCTCTGTCATCACTTCACGGGTGAATTACCAGGCATGAGTAATTGTTAACGTGCTGATGCCTACAGATGGAGTCTATCTTCGGGACTCGTGCCCACACGACTGCCACCGATTCTCTCAAAATCTGCCATTTAACACCATTTTTTTAAAAAAGCTGAAGCTCCGAGCTATGAATACATGTTATTTTTCCACCCACATTTCTTCTTTTTTTTTTGTCAAAATCAAGTCAAACCCTCTCTCCTGTTTTATTACCATACTGAGAGAGATCAGAGTGTCAAAACGGGCTGGAAAGATAATTGACGAAATGTCGAAACCATCATTTGAAGACCAGCTTCTGTTCTTTTTTTTCTTTCTTTTTTTTTACCCGGATCCCGCTCGCAGTACATAAAGACCCAGTGAGCTCATTATTCTGTCTCTGCAGCAGTAATGATCTCTCATTCATCAGCAGCAGACTAAGTTCTATCTCCATCTCCACACACACACACACACACACACACACACACACACAAACAACACGCAGTTGCACAAACAATCTTCCACACTTAAACGAATCCCAATGAGGCATGTAACTGGCAGTTTGTGCCCGGCTGTATGCTTGTTAGAGAGATATCAGCTGCTTAAATTGTGTTTCTCTGCATTACTGCGAGGGAAGAGAAAAGGCGAACGCCGCTTGCGTGCATGTGCACGGGTGCACGCTCGAGGGCACGTGGGGGTATCCATACTCGTGTTCTGGCATCAGATAACACAAAGTGTGTTTATGTCTCGGGAGCATGCTGGAAATGAAACCACTATTAAAGAATACACCGCTGCAATGTAAGAATAAAGAAACTCCAGCCGACGCAACAATGCTTTCTGGATCAGAGGGTTTTTCTTTTATCCAACACTCTTTATAGGAACAAGACTGCACACTTTCAGTGGGAATTAAGTCATGTCTATGTGAGTGCTCTGCAGGCTACCCTTTGTGTATATGTTTGTGTGTGTGTGTGTGACCTGCTGCATGATGCTCATGGGTCATTACCCAGTCAGTCAGAGGACACAAGAGGCCATTATCCCAGGAGGTCTGCACACTAAATGTTTGATAAGCCTTTAAAGCGGATGTCCTGATTCTCTTCTCAGATACTAGAGCCGCTGATTAAAAACAACTCTGGAAAACATCAAATAATTGACGTTTTAGTCGACTTTGCGTTACTTCTCGGCAAGACAAAAAGAGATCCTACGTATGCTCGGTGCAGAGCGTGAATGTGTCGGCTCAGCAGAGTCCTGAGAGATGTGGAGCTGGTGGAGATGAGTCACGTAGCGATCTGATTATCCATCAAAGCCAAAGTTCGTCACAACCACTGAATCTCCGTACTGCATCATAATCAGAACCGAACACAAATGGATACAAAAGGCAGCTGAAAGACTTCATGGTACATTCTATTTATTAGCAAATTGTGTGGATATACATACGGTACTGCATATAAAAAGCATTTCGCATGACCTCGGAGCACATTACCATAACATTTACAGCAATAAATAAACGTCTCTATGAAACCTTCAGGATTGGCAGAACTGACTCCATGCATCCAGGGAGAATGTCATAAGATGTTGCACATCACGGTGGTTTTTGGGAACTGTAGTCCGCTGGGCAGAGAGTCTTCTGGCAGCTTGGGGATTCCATCCAGGACCTCTAGCTTTGGCAAACAGAGGAAAACACTGCACAGAGACAGAAACAGAATGAAAAAAGACCACAGGAAAGGACAAGGACTTTTGACAACACTATTTCATCCCTTGTTCTGATGCTTTGCTTTTACACTCCTCACCGTGCACGGTAGTCCTGAGTGAAGGTCACTGGGTTGCGGGTCAGGTTGAGGGAGAGGAGTGGGCTGCTTCCCAGAGCTCCCAGTCCCCTCAAGGAGCCGATGGCGTTCTCAGACAGACAAAGATGCTCCACTGCTGGGAGCTTTGGCAGCCGACGCAGACACAGCAGGCGGTTACGCTGCAGGTTTAGCATTCTGCACCTGCACATAGGAAGCACAAAGAGGACTGATAAAGAAACAGCTGTACATAGTTCTACAGGTGAGGGTGGTGCAATATGGGTGGTGTGGTTCGTACCTTGGCAGACGTACAGAACTCAGGTTGGTGAGGGAGTTGTCAACCAGTTGCAGTTTCTCCACGCGGATCAAACGGCGTAGGATCCGCAGGAAATTCTCTTGCTGGAAGGGGTCGCCCAAGTCCTGATAGGACAGATTTAACTCCTGAGAAGAGACGGGTGGAAAAATCAGAATCATTCTCCCCGTCTTCATCGTGATGCAACAATGACTTTTATCCTACTCTGACTGTCTTTGTGGTTCAAGTTATTATAGCCTTCCTTTTTCTCTCATATTTTCTCGTTCACTTCCTCTCTCTCTCCCAGAGTATCTACTCTTCTCCTGTACTGTATATATTTAACACAACACACACAACACACACACACACACACACACACACACACACACACACACACACACACACACACACACACACACACACACACACACACACACACACACACACACACACACACACACACACACACACACACACACACACACACACACACACAATGCTTGCTGGCTTACCAGACAGTTTTCCCAATTCTCTTGCAGTCTATCCTCCCATCTTTGTCCTTCCTCCTCCTCTCTCCTCCTCCTCCTCCCTCTCACCAAGCAGAAGTCATCCCCCTCTCTTTGAAACAGCTCCTCTTCGGATGGCCCTTTCATGGTGACATAGTCAACAAAACAAAAATGTATGTAACAATGATTACACTATTCTCAAAGTGTATAAGTATATATATATATTTATCGGTTGGGGGTCTTTGTACTCTGTCCGCCTTCATCGACTAAATGAAATGAATAGAACATTTTGAGTGTTCAAATCATTTAAATTTGGGTAGAAGTTAATTTGGAAGTCCGCTTTAGTAATGCAGCTCACTAGAACGTAACACAAAATCCCACTTCCAATTAATGTTTTTTTACGCTCCCACAAAAACTATGAAGTGAAATTCCTAATGAAATACTCTCAAACAAAGAAGCCACACTGCAGCACGGCACGAGTTGTAAAACTGTAATCCCTTCTATTTTATCACAAGATATCTTATATCACGTTTCCCTTCCTTCTGTTTGGTATAATCCAAAGTTACTGCAGCACAAATAAAGACTTTTACTCTGCTGTGTATATTGTTAAAGGTCACGGTGGAGGTTTTTCTCAGGGATCCAGACCTTCTCTGACCCTGGGGCAGGTCAGCTGGTCGCCCGTGACATCACACTGCTCCAGCCGATGCCACGGCACGAACCGGAACCGACTTGATGGGAGCTGCCAGAAAAAGAAGCAGAGAGCAGGGTGAACGATGCGAACACTTACTGGGCCAGCCGGCGACAGCTTCTGTTGATCTAGAATGGGTTTTTTCCTCCTCGAGTAAATCCGTCCCCGGGTGAGACGTGTACACAGACGCCTTTGGACTATTCAGTATAAACGGAGTGACTGGGAGGACAGGACACACACTAGAGCGTAATCTACGACAGTTACCATTAGTCCAATACAAACTATGTATGTTCCCTCAGCAGTTAGTATGCAGCCAAAAATCAATGGGTCATTTTTAAGACCATAAAACCTAAAAAGAAAGAAGAAAAAAGGATGATATATATGTATTTTACTTGTCCAGTGTTTTTAGTTTCTATTTGTTTTTTTAGGACCCCCATCTCAAGGGGATTTATCCTCCAATAAAGAAATTTGAATAATCATTTTTAAGACTATTAACTAATACTGGTCATCGTGTTAACAAGGTGAACTCAAACCCGTTCCGACTGGCCAGAACCACTGTCATTGTGTCTTCCTCCTCCTTTCCCATCTAGATTTCATCCCTTATCTCTTTCACTCATATATCCATATTTTTTTGCCCATACAAATCTTTACCGCCAAATGCTGTTTTTCAGGTATCACACCACACTGTATGGTCACATCGCAGATCCACCTGTCGCTTTACACACTACTCAATAAGAAAGTATGATACTAATAGGTTTTTTTTATAATATTACTTATATAACATGCAAGTTTACTGCCTTTGTTACTCTAGTGGGACGCAGTACTGGACTGGACTCTTCTCCTGACATGACCTTTTCACCCCCATCACGCTCATCGTGTTCTCCCGTGCTTTGCGTGTGTAACGTTACACCTTCCTCTGTTACTCTAGACACAGGAATGACCGTGCTCCACCTGACCACACCGACTGGACGCTCACAATACCCCCGGGTCACCTGTTCACGCTTGAAAAATGAGATAAAATACTGTAAAGAAGTACAACTTACACCCGTTTACCATTTATGTAACACCTGATGACAAGCTGCACAGGCTTAGGTCTTAAACAGAAGCATCCATTGTGTACACGACACCTTGCACGAGTGCATCGACTGTTTTTTTTTCTACCACAGGTAAGGAACTCCCACGGAACATAGGGAGGATTAGGTAACAAGCCATTTCAAGAGGGTGACAAATCATTTTGCAAAGCAATCTAGGCGAGAGGCCAGTGGCCTGAGGGTGAAATGGCGAGAGCGGCGGCGAACAGGACTGAGAAATTAGGTTCAATTAGAGGAGGAGGGAGAAAGTGGAACGGCTGAAACGCAAGATGAAAGGACGGGGAGAAAAAGGTTGGAGGACACAGGAGAGGAGAGGCAACGCTGCAGCTGTGAGGGGAGGGGGGGGGGAGGAGCACAAAGACTTGAGGACAGCAGCAATAAACGATGACTGGCTTATTCTGTGTGTGTGTGTGAGTGAGAGAGAGAGAGAGAGTGTGTGTGTGTGTGTGTGTGTGTGTGTGTGTGTGTGTGTGTGTGTGTGTGTTTGCCACTCACAGGTGTAGATACAAGTCCAGAATCAGGACTGTGGTCCACAGGGAGAGGTGTCCGTGTAACCCCAAAGTCAGAGTACTGGGATGAGTGGGATTTGGGGAAACTGCCACTGAGAGTGTTCACACCTGAAGAACTGAGAGAGAGAGAGAGAGAGAGAGAGAGAGAGAGAGAGAGAGAGAGAGAGAGACGTGGGTCAGAAAAAGTAAAAAAAGAATATGGAGTCACCTGGGACATTAACACACCTTTTGGATGTAATGTAAGCCCTGGTGTGTGTGTGTGTGTGTGTGTGTGTGTGTGTGTGTGTGTGTGTGTGTGTGTGTGTGTGTGTGTGTGTGTGTGCTGAAACCCTGCCCACTGGCCGAGTGGTTAGAGTTACCATGAACTGGTGCCTGACAATGCATATTAGGACCCGTTGCCATGGCAGCTGCGGACACCTGTGCAGGTGCTATTATCTTATAATAGTCGCTGAATGCCGAGTGTGTGTGTGTGTGTGTGTGTGTGTGTGTGTGTGTGTGTGTGTGTGTGTGTGTGTGTGTGTGTGTGTGTAGGGGGGGGGGGGGGGACTGGTGGATTTACACCTTACACTAACGATAAGCCATGCTGCTATAATACATGACAACAGTTGAACAAATGCGCATGTCATTTAAAATAGCATGAGATGCTATGGCTAACGTGCTGAAGTAAAAGCGGCCTCTCTCGTCTCTTGAGGCGGATATAATGTAACACGTCAACATGGCTGCTCACCTTTCCGACATGTCCCAATCGTCTTGTGATAACTTCTCCTGGCCTTCTTTGACACGCCGTGAAGGGCTCGCCTGTTACCCATGGAGCCCGCTGGGTTCGTTAGGATCCACCGGGAGAAAGTCCACCGTCCTGTGTGCTCGGTCTCGGGGAGACTGACGCCGGTGTGGTGTGGGCCCGACGCCGCCGCCGCCGCTGGTAGCTGCAGGTGAAACACATACTGGTCGGTAAGCTGCCGGTCGCATGGCAACGGACCGGTGTGGTGCATCACAGACGAGAAGAGCTGCTGCTTAAGATATACAGAAATAAAAGTGATTCAATGTAGCATTGGCACATTAAAGTTCCTTTATATGGAAAAAACAGAAAAATATGGATGTATTTAAAAAAAAAAAAAAGACACTTATAAATACATTTACTGTGAATGTCAATAACCAAGCAGAGGACTTCAGCCTCCTGGTGGCCATGGCAAGCTACACTGACTTTCCAAGAACAACATAAATGAGTGTGGTGGGAAAATACACAAGTAATACCACAATGTGAAAACCAGTTACTCCACAAGTAGGAGTCCTGAACTCCTGAGATTTTGTAAAGGTAACCATTACAAAGGTGCAAGATGTACAAGTGAGAAATGGCCCCTTTCAGAGTAAAGTATCACTACATTAATACTAGCAGTATTTCAATATTTTAGCTGTTCCGGGTTGTACTAATAATTACTTTATACACTGTATATAGGTTTCTATAATTCATCGCTTGTAGGACAGGTTTAGATGAAGCCTCTTTGTGTTGCTGTTTCACTTTCTGGGTGTTTTCATGAAGATGATCTTGATGTGGATGAAGATGAAGACCACCACACCAAAGCAGTTGGTGAGAGTACTTTAGAGCATAACTTCCTACACACATGGGCTGACGTTCCTCAACAACGCAGCTCGTTGTGTTTAAGAAATTGCATTACCAAACACACGCTGTGTGCACGGAGGAGATGGAAAAGCTATTATTTCACAGAGGTAAATGAAAACCCTTGGTGCTGCAGGGGACTGTGCAAATGGCTCATTCTGACATTTTACTCACTTTTGTATTGCAGAGCTATTTCCTTTGGTGGTGGTTAGTCAAAACAAAGTAATCATTTGCAGTAGCAAACTGTAGTCTATATGCTTTCGCTGTTTATCGTTTAAAGGATTTCACTTGTTTTTTTTGTTCTTTTGTGATCCGTTTCATCTCGTGTGACAGCCATGTCACAGATAATTGCTGTTCAGAAAATATTAACAGAAGGTGGGGATGGCGGCTGTCAAAGCATCTTCTTTATGTTTTCTGTTTGTCATCATCGTGTTCATCAGACAGCAAATAAAAAAATGGCATATGGCAGGGAACATATTTTGGGGTGTAATCATCAAGGTGTATTTGCTTATATATTACTATCACTGTGTCAGTGCTCTGCAGGTGTGAGGGTTGTGACAATGCTTCCTTCATGACATGACTATTTTATGTTCACTAGGCTATCTCATATGTTCTACATGATTTTATTAATCTATTCAATTCATCAGGATTTAATATTGTACTTAGTAGAAATGTTTTTAGATTATGAACATACTCTTATTTTCTTAAAATATTCCGTATGACGTGACATTTGTCAGAATCAGCATGCAGGTCTCATTCGTCCTTGGTTCCGGTTTATCCTTTCCTGGCCTGGCGATATGATCCCCTTCCTTGTGTGTGTGTGTGTGTGTGTGTGTGTGTGTGTGTGGTAGCTACAGGCCTGAAACTACTCCAAGATGCCTTGGCAGGATATTGTCCGCCCTGGGAAGCTGAGTTAGCCCTACGGTTGGCTCTTCAACCATGACAGCCAGCCTTCTATAAAGCCGATTTCATATTCAGGCACCAAATATGTAATGGACCTTTTATAAACTGGTTTCATAAACTCCTGGAGCTTTGCACGTTTTTCAACCTTTCCAAATCTGTCATTTAACCTGAAAAGATGCATTAGCTGTCGGCGTTCACATTAAAGTCATCCTAAATGCTGTCCTTTAATTACAGCTTCCATTCAACATGCCTTTAATTGCATTGACACATGCACACAGAAGGACACCGGTTTTTGTTTTTCAAATGGGAACACATTCATGTTTTTATTGAGTAAAAGACTGAATACAGCTGGTGTTACTGTTTCTCCTTGTATGTACATCCAAAAATGGTGCAGCAGATCTTTTTCAGTGCGCCTGCATGCTCCAGTCTGTCTCTATAGCAACCCACCTTAGTTACGCAGTCCCGTCTGCTCACCTGTGAGATGCCCAGCTGAGGCTTAATCAACCACTCGGATGTGATAAGGCATATTAGTTCATCGGCAGTTTAGCCATGAGCCTGCAGTGTAAAAAAAAATGACTACTGTCTGGAACAGATATATTACTAAGATTTATTGTATAGGGAGAAATTTTTTGCACAGGTTTATTCTGCAATAAATACTGAGTATATTTATGTATATATAGAACACAATGTCAAATGTACAGGGATATAATTCAAATGTGAAACAGTGTGCACATACTGTGTCAGCAGTAAGAAAGAGTAAATATTTCAGAAGTCGAGAAAAACACTGCTTTTGTGCATCGTGTGTGTGTGTGGGCGCAAGTGAGTGTGAAGCTGCTGAACTTAAAGGGGTTGTGCGTGGATTACAAATCATGTGTTCTTCTTTCTCATATACAAACCATCCTTTACCGGATTATATATGTACAACTTCCTCTTTCCGCATGTCTGCATACAGGAGTTTAAAGCTTCCAGTATCAAAACACAGTCACGTTATATATGTCATACTTCATATTTCAATATATAATATATCGTATAATAATCAGTTTGTATATATATATATTTTTTTTCTTCCAAAAGTATAAAACACAGCTGAAGATGGCGATAGAGGGTAGGTAGCGTTTATGACGTCTAGGACTTGGGCGACCTCACACCGGCAGTTACATGGAGTCGAAGTCATGGTCATTGGGCTCGATGACTTCAGGGGTCATGACCCTGCCCATGAAGAGGATAGACCCTGGGGAGGGAAGAAACAGATACAAAGTAAGGCCACAACACGCATACTGTATATCGGAGGCACACTGACGTCCACGGAGACACGCGTACCTGTCCTCCGGTTTCTGATGACGAAGAAGAACGGGTGATCAGCCATGACCTGTGGATACAACACTAGAGTCCTGGTCAGGGCGATCATTCCTGAGAGAGAGACGGGGGGAGAAACATCAAGTTATATTCTGACAGATCTGTAAAGACCCATTCATGGTCATGTGTCTGATCCGGGCAACTATGATGAAGAATAGAAGATGAAGTCTACCTGACCCAGCGGCTCCCTCTGCCCCCTCTTCAGTCACATCCAGGTAAGCCTTCTGCACAGCCTTCCCGATGTAGAGGTCCTTACCGTCTGTTGCACACACACACATACACACACACACACACACACACACACACACACACACACCAGATCATCACTTTTCAAATATGTGTATCAGCAAATGTAGTGTATAAGGCAGTCCCGTTGGAAAAGAAAGGACCCGACAGAAAACCCTCATGAGTTCATTAAAAACATTTTAAAACAGCCCGTCTTATCCGCCCACCTGCCAGAGCAGACCATGTCCTCTGAGTACACGTTGAGTACAAGATGTGCTGAAGTCCGGTACAGACTGCAGATTGTGTTTTTCAATATAATACGAGCCCCGCCTGACCAATAAAAACAAGCTGTTCACCGCGAGGCATGAAGGGTATGTTTATTAAGATGTATTTTGGTTTGATCCACTCGTTCTCTATAAGGCGAGAGTGTGTGTGTAGTGAATTTTATTTTCACTTGTATGGTTATTTTAATACATTTTTTTCTCCTCTAGATCAAATATGTACGGCTCTACTTTTCTACCTCTACAGTATGTATAGATCTGTCTCTCCCTCTTGATCTATTTTTACCAGATGATGTGACAGCTCTGATCTGCCCACTCTGTGCCAGTTACCTTGGTTACCTGAGAAAGTACCAGAGGCAACTTCACTGCAGCCAAGAAGCAGAAAATGAATCAACTTCTCAATGCTGAACCCTTCTCTGAGTATATTTCTCTTACCATTTGTTTCTATATCCACGCATTTTTATATGATAATCTACAAGTAGGTGTCACATATCTCAGTGTTCTGCTGTGTTTGCAGTGGAGGTACCGATTCCCCCGATTTCAGCTGTTAGGGGAGAGGCCAGGGAACCAGTTCCCAACCACATATTACAGAAATATTAACTTGGAGAGACTAATCACAAACGTGCCTTCACTTCAATTATAATTCTTCTTCAATTCATTTCTTTAATATTCATGCTAAGTTTCAGACTGAGTGGTACGGGCTGACAACAGCTGTTGAAATCAGATGGTTGATTCTCCACCTCTCTGAAGCCCGAAAGCAAGGGCGTCGGCACGTCGGGACTGGCCAGAGTGGAAATGCACCAAGCTGTTCTCAATTCTTAAAAAGCAACCAGTCCCCACACCCACACACATACACACACACACACACACACACAACAGGTGATCTGACTAACTCTCCAATCAACTGAGGGGAAGTAAGAGCAAGTACCAAAGCATGAGGGAGTGCTACAGCGGAGCGTTACCTGTCATGGCGGAGAGATCTGCGTCGTTAGTGAAGATGTTCTTTATTCCTAGCTCCTGCAGAGTGCTCCTCAGGTCGATCTTCTGCTCCACTTTGAACCTGAACAGAAGTTCAAAGAGTCAGATCAGAATTTAAGAAAGTCAGATATGGATTAGGAAAGACGATTGTGTATCTTCTTGTATTTTGATGCAGCGGCATTAGCTTAAATATGAAAAGTTTTCACCACATTACATGCATGCGTACAGTGCTTGTGCATCCATCATCAATTCACCGTTTGCATGCCTAAATACATATCGTCGCTAGCCAAATGTGTATTAAATGTCTTCTTCATTTGTTTAATGTGAGAGTTTAACAGCCTAAAACAGATTCTCAGTTAATATTTGTGGAACATCCTGAGAATATCTGTTTCACTTAATGTCATTTTACACCGACATTGATAAAGAAATAGTTAAGTAATGATGGAGGACGCCAATTAATGATAGGAACAAAAAAAACATTGCTCTTGTTATTATGGCTCTTTCCTCTGATGAACTGAAACCAGCAACATTCTCCGTGAGCTTTTGTATTCTGTGAAATGTTAGTATCAACCACAACAAGACGCCATTATAACAAGATGCCACAGGCATAATGCCTGCACGTTGCACAGACCTGGGCAGGTAGACCTCCACCTTCTGCCGTTTGACATTGTTAGCCCACTCCTCCAGCAGTGGCGCTTTGATGATGGGCTCCAGGGAAGCCAGTGGCACCTCCTGCCGAGGCAGAACGATCATCATGGACATGTCCTCGCCCTCGTAGGGCATCTCTAACACCTGGTACACGCCGCCGGCCTCCTGGGAGCCGTCGCTGAACTCACCTGGTGGCGAGGAAACATGCGCATATAAGCGTTGAAAGACACACAGACATATCAGTGCCTCCTATAATAATTTTGTTGTATTTTGTATTTTAATGCAATGCCCTTTTTACACAAACTTCTACCCAGTAAAACAATCTGGGATCCAGGCAACAAAAACACACCCTTACATGCACATTCACACACATACAAATACAAAAACATCAATCTCCTTACAGATACGCTAGAGGCTGAGAAAGCGATATCTTCGTAGTCCTGAGGTGGATCTCTTACGACTCGTCCCTTTTATCCAATTAAACAAAACCCATAATAAAAGAAAAATCCAATCAAGACAAGCCAGCAAACGTTTACTTGAATTAAGGTTTACACTATTTCTTAGTCAGGAGGAGATAATCCCTTTATCCTCCGAGCAAGTCCAACTAGATTTTAAATCTAAATATAAGATTATCTCACTTACTTAGGTATTTGCAGTGGGAGAAGGAGATTATAGAGCAATTAACACTGCCAGGATTTATATAAACCTTGGCACATTATTTCTCTTTTGAACATGCTTTAAAAAGGGAACATTCCAACAACAAGTCTTTGTTCATTAATGGATGTGTAGCAGTTCTGTGCTGATGCACGGTGAGGCAACATTGCAGTTTACTTAACCAACATGATTGTGCTTCAAAATGAGAAAGCAAACGCAGATTTCTCCCCAAGGACCTGTCCCTGTTCTGAGGAACCCCCCCCCACCACACACACACACACACACACACACACACACACACACAGATCCCCTTGTGTGAGGATGACTAGGTGTGCACCCTATGAAAGTAGGTGTATGAAAGTGCAATCTCACCCACAAATATAGACTGCACCAAAATAACTCAAACCTGCCAACTTTAGTAGCAGTGCAGTACGAATCTGATGTAACCGTCTTTGGCAGTACGTCAAACAAAAGAAATGACTAGATGCAGAACAGACAGACAGGAATCAATCAGATGGAACGGTGTTAAAGACAACCTGCAGGACCCAACTGCAAACGATTTCTACCTCACAGTGTTGGCAGAACATCAAATACACAAATGGAGGAAAACGGAGTACATTTAACTATAGCAATAACCTCAAAACGCCACATTTGCCTGTGTTGGACATAAAAACAGGAAGAATCACTTTAGATTCATGTTTTCCAAATGTTGTTATTCTGGGGAAACAATTTTTAAAAATGACAAACCATTGTGACCTAATTCACAAGAGGTCTTATCTATAAATCATGAGAACATTTCTGGCCATTTCCCTACTACTTTATACTTTCTTGAAAAGTGAAACCAGCCATTTAGAAAGGAATCACAACTTCATTTTATGCATGTGTTATTGAACATACATAATAGTCTGTTTGCTTTTCTTAATTCCTCTCATCAAACAAACGTTAAACAAACAGAATGTACAGCTTTCATGTAAGATTCAATGTTATAAGTGGGCTACAATTATTAGATCAATACGATCATTCAGGCTCGCTCATTTGGCTCAAAGGTGTACTCCAGACATACAAGTTACTGTAAATGCAAATATATTTAGTGACCCCAATAAAATCTCCTGCAACCAACCTGTAAGTCCCAACCCAATCTTTGGGAATGACAGATTTAGATCAAGTCATTTATGAGGGCAAAATTACAGATATTCCATTTTATAGACTTAACAATTAAATAATAATAACAGAGAATTCATTTGATGATGAAATATGAAATTGTAGAGACGCCAAAGGTCGTTTCAGAGAGATTTGGGAGATTACAGTCCTGCTCTGAATCTACTCCAAATGATTGCAAATTAGCGTAACCATGGACAAAACATGATGTCCTGTCCTATAATCTGATTAGAATCAGATATCAATAAATCATGACCCGTAACACAGGAGTGTGACGGAGGGGGAAAATGAAATAAAATGCAAAATGAGTGGAAAGACAATGCAGTTTGTTCTACCTGCTGTCGGAGTAGATTAAGCCAAACCTACTGTACTACATGACTTAACGCAGTGAAGGCTGTCACAGCGCCGCTAATATTGTATGACATGAACAAAATAGCCTTCCAAATACACTTCCAAATCAAACAGGCATACCAGAGGAGTTTGTGCCAGAGAAGAAGATTTGAGCAACGGAGCTCATTGAGCAGAAACGAGAGAGAAGAGAGAGGCTTTCCTGGGAATAACACTCCAAATATGAATATTTCACATCTAACATTAACATATTCAATAACCTCGGGAACTATGCGCTAAATCCAAGGGTTTCTAGAAAAAGAGTTTCACAGAAACACACGGCTCATCCCTACCGTAGTAGAAGTCTCCCTGTTGGTACATCATGAGCGTCTGGACTTCAGAGCCGTCGTCTCTGCTGAAGGAGAAGGTCCTGGTGTTCTCTGGCCTGAACTGGTTTTTCCAGGAGCCTCTGAAGTAGACGGCGTTCACAAGGGTGAGGCGGGTCACGCTGCTGAAGTCGTCGGCTGATAGCAGCTCACGTATCTTACCTGGGAGGTTGGGGGGGATTTGTACAGTGTGTTGGTTTTCATCCCCCTAAAGAGAATTCTGCACATTGTTGATGTAATTATGCATTCATTCGATCGCCCTTCTTTCCGTTGCTCCCTTCATCTCTTCTCCGACTCACTCTCAGTATGATTTTCCACCCAGCCGTTGATCTGCTCGGCCACGGCTGCCGATTCGCTGAAGTCCACCGTCTCCACATCGGCCCGGAAGTACTTCCTCATCAGATGCAGAAACTCCGGGTTGAAGGTGGCGCCTTCCTGCAGGAAAAGGCTGTTGGCGAATCGGATCACGTAGTGGGCGTCATCATCCGACAGCGCCGCGGTCAGGTTCTGGAGCAACGAGAACTCCACGCCTGGAGAACAAAGGGAGGCACGCATTCATACGGGAGAGTAGACAGAGCACAGCGCCGTGGAAAAGATCCATGCAGTGTTTGTGTTAAATACAAATATTATGTTATGGATAATAAATACAAATAAATGAGAACCAAAGGCCCCTTCTTAAATCGGAGCGTAACTGTATTATTCATAAATATTTGATGCACACTTTACATCTCTTGCTCCTGAGATCTCCTGTTTTGTGAACTTTAAAACTTGCAGTACTTTTGACACAGTGGGTATATAATCTTAGTGGGATTTAGCTTACATTTATCATAATATGTTGCCTTAGTGGTTTATTTACTCACATTTTATTTATTGTGTGTCATTCAGCTCTCTGTGTCACGTTTTCAATATGTAGCAAACATCGCAAATAAAAAATAAATCGCCCCAATCTTTAAGATGGAAATGTCAACTGGCTTTTGAATGCTTGAACATATAGATTAATAACCAAAGGAATTTGGAAATAAATGTCCATATTGAATAATTATACTGTGACATTGCCGTTTATCAGCAACTTGGCAATTTTCTGAAAATTAATCTTGGCTGCGATGCAACAGTGGTTATTAATGTCAGTGCGGGGGCTGGTACATGTACAGCATGCATGTTTGTGTGTATGTTGCAGAGATTCGTTTAATTTCTAGGGATTTAATTTTGCACTTCCTTAAAGTCAAGTGGAGATATTTCGAATGGGCCAAGCTTAAAAAAACGCCAGATCCTACATTTCCCATAAAGCAACTGGATAGCATCTTTCACTAGGATCCTCAAAACTTACGAGTTAACTGAACTTTATGTGCCTTAAATATATGTAATGTCAAATATTATTTTGTAAAAATGGACGTTCAACTTTAATAATTTGGATGCCACTCCTCTTCCTTCAGCCAGCACTGACCCTGATGACCCTGTTTGTGAACGTGTCTCTCACCTGGCAGAAGGTGGCTGAATCCTACAGCCTGTCGTATCTCCTCCAGCGACGCCCCCCCGGCTCCCAGCTCCACCATTCCCAGGGCCACAGCCACGCTCAGCGGGGAGAAAATGATGTTTTCCTGATCCCCCGCCGCCTGCAGCCGGTGGTACAGTCGGACCGAGAACTCTGATGTCGTGTCCTCGGGAATGTCCGCCGCCCGGCAACCGTAGCGCGGCAACAGGATGGAGAGGAGGAGGAGCGGTGAGAAAACGTCCAGGATCAACATCGCAGCACGGACCACAGACAGCTGAGTCAAGAGGGACGTGTGGAGTGGAAGGAGATGGATGGAAAGAAACAGATGACACATTTAATGTGATGATGGAGAGAGGGAGAGACAGACGGGAGAAAAAAGGAGATAGAGAAGAAGGGGGGAGAAGAGAGGATGGGGAGTGAATGAGGCAAAGAAGGAGAAAGGAGGGGGGTGTTAACAGGAAATGAGTGATTTGAGAGATGGATGGGGGATGGGCAGTCCAAAAGGTGTAAAAGGAAGGAGAATAGATGAGGGTGGAGGGAAGACGAGATGAAAGAGTGCAAATGATTTGTGGACGGACAGAGCCAAAAGTAGAGAAAGGAGGATTGCAGAGAGGATAGAGAGGTGAAGGTAGAGAGGATTGCAGAAGGGGGGGGGGGGGGGGGGGTATAGAAGATTATTGCGTAAGGGAGAAAAGAGATGAAGGACAAGAGGATTTTGGAAGGGAGGGAGACAGAGATGAAAGTAAAGAGAGCCGGGATGAAGAAGAGAGAGACATCTGTCAGTCAAACATCCTGCCAATTTAAATTGAGAAAACAATAAGAGGATTACACTCATTAAAAAATAACGATTTCTACTTGCAGAGGTGAACAAATGCAAAGAGGACTCATAAAGACGCCGTTGAATACCGGAAATGAGCTATAATAGTGCTGTAAAATGAGTGAGGCGAGAGATTAAATAGAAAAAAAACAACATTTTTATTAAAATGGACATTAAAGTGAATTCAAATGAAAGGGCATGAGGGTCACAGAAGAGATAGAAAGGAGTACCGGAAGTAACGACAGAATGAGACGGTGAGAGAGGACGAGAGCCGGTGAGATAGTATATAAAACAACAGGAATAACCACAACTGCACTGCCGACTGCCGCCAGTAGTGCAGTAGTATCTGTTAAATGAGCTCATACATATTTTATGGCCATTCTTATCATCTGGATATAAATCAGCTTCGTTCCTTCAAAATCTGCTTTGTGCCGTGTGTGTGTGTGTGTGTGTGTGTGTGTGTGTGTGTGTGTTTGAGCCTTTGAATGTAAATGGATGAGTTTCTGTATGTACAGAATGACTGATTACGAAGCAGCCTAACCCCCCCCCCCACCACCACCACCACCACCACCATCCTCTTCCCCTCATCCTTCCATGCCATCGTACTTCCTGCCTTCTTTTTCATCTCCCTTTCTTTATCTATCTTCGCCAGCCTCCTCCTCCCTCTCATCTCTCTACTTTGCTACATTTGCCGTCTCTGTAACCCTTCCTTTACACCTTCTAAAAAGACAAGGAATGAAGGGACGTACACACACTGCGCCGTCCCCGATGTTGCCAGGCAACATTGTTTTCTGCTGCCCAAAAATAAAGACAGCCAATGACATATAGCCTGGCATAACGAGGGAGAGACGGGGAGTGGAGAGATGGCGATAAGTGATTTGTTTTCGATGTTTGTCCCCCCGTTTGGTGCTGCTGTGATCGCACAGTTTCTATAAAGGATTCAACTGGCAAGAACCTGCTGGCGGCTGCTGTATGTGTGGGATGGCGGGTGACCGTGGTCACAATGTACCTGAGTGTAAACAACAACAAACAATAGGCAGGAGCCAGAGAGAGAGCGGCCCATCCTGTTGTGTACTGTCCTTTCTTCTGCTGTGCCGTGGCATGTGACCAACAATGTTGCTTCCAAAGCCGTTCCAACCAGGGCGGGGGGGCATTAATATCAAATCCATTAAAGGATTAGTCTGGTGGTATTCTATAGGTTTCCTTATTGTCAACCATAAAAAGACCCAAACCCAACAAGGAGTTGATAGCCAAACCATATTCCTCTGTGCCGTAGACCAATGAACTTTCTTGACTCAATCCCACATAAACCTGTAAATAATCACTGCAGGAGCCGAGCGGTGCCTGAAAAATGTGCTGTTTTTTTTTTTTACTATTTGAGTAATGCTTGAAAACTACAGTACCCAGTAGATTTCCTTTATCTACCTTAAGGATTAATATCTTCAAAAGGAAACAGAGGGTCTCGGGATTGGGTGTCATCATTGTTGGTTCTGGTCTTTTCATGTGATTTGTTGACGCTAACAAAAATATTGACTATTACTATAATAGTGCCTTAGTGCTGTCGAGCTGAAGTGGCACTTCAAGAGTATCTAGCTTCTGTAGCGTGACATATTTCACAATAATATTATTGGTTGAAATTGTCATATTTTGTTTTACAGAAAGAAATAGGAATTGGACTTTTGATATAGAAATACATTCTTTCGTCATATATTGTTAAATGGGAGCACAATATGACCGGGTATGTGATCTAAAAGGGTTAAAAGGGCGTTTTTCATTCCAGCCTGACTTTAAAGCGATATCTCCTGAGCTGGTCAGCCCTCCCTATAATTTACAAAAATAACTGCATCAAGGTCATGAGATTTTAAGTGTCGTTCCTCATTCTCTTGCAGAACACACATCGCCACATGTCACTTCAACTTAACGTCTTTCTAAAGTGACGGTCAATATCTCACGTTGTTTGTTCTCTATCTGCAAGTATTCTGACAAACTGCTTTTGACAAGCACGCCACTGACCAAAACTGCCAGCTGGATTTGCATCCGCTTGAGTCAGCAAATCCATTTCAGTGTACAGAGCATCTTCATGTGGGAGGAGTCACGTGACGCTGTTCATGTACCGGAATATGACAATTTGTGGAGTTTTTGAACCGTGCTGTATAAACACAGTATGGTGGACTCGTCGTATTCAAAATGTTTGGCTTCTTACATTTTATAGTATAAAAAAATCAAATAACCACTAACACACCAAATGTGTGCATGTCTATACAGCTTCAGTTGGATGAAAAATGTGTGGGAAAGTCAGAAAGTACTGAGAGCTGGACTGATGTATTATTGATTTTGTTTCTTTTCATGGGATTTGTTGACAGTCACAGAAACACATAGAGCAACACCAGACTAATTGCTCAATGTGTCCACGAGTCGCTCCACAGCAGGGCGGTGCGTCTGGTCCGCTGTGGTTAAAGCCTCGTTCCATTAATGATGCACAACCTTAAATAGATTATAACCTATACCAAAAAAATGAAACATCTAATGACTCCCGAAGGCGCAGACCTGGTGCATTGCACTCAATAAACTGTTAGTGACTCACGTGTGTTCACCTGCACATGTCGTGCGTCACTGAAGACAGAGTGGGAGAGAGAGAGAGAGAGAGAGAGAGGCTGAGGGGAAGGAGAGGGCGGCTGGCAGAGATGTAAATGGAGGTAATGTTCCTGACCTTCTGAGTTGTGGGAGCTGAACTTTCCTGAGACAGACAGCCCTGCTCTCTGTAAGGAAACACCGAGCCATGCAGTTAAGCCAGCGAGAGTGGTGTGCAGCGTCATTGTGTGTGTGTGCACCTGCGTGCACGGGCGTGCACGTGTGAGCGGATAATAACACCATGGGTGGCTGGCTGTTGCTTGTAACGGTGACACCATTCTGACCTTTTGACTTGTGGCACGTTGTCCTCAAGAGGATCCCACGTGTTGCCGGTTCGGCCATTGATGAGTGCGAACCCAACCCGGCCTCTGATCTACTCAGGCGGGGTTTCCCAGCATGCACCCCCAGGTAGGCGCGGAAACCCAACCCCCCCCGGCTATGAAACGCTCTCTTGTGACTTAAAAGAACGGAATATGTCAGAAAATGGTTTAAGTTGCAAGTGTTTAATCCTGACAACTTGATTAATTCTGTGCAATTAAACCCACTGGCCTTTAAAAGCAGCCTCTAATCCCTCCGTGTAATCCTAATTCTCAGACAGAATAGATAGGCGGTTGACATTTCCACAATTAGGACGTGACGTCACCGAAATCCACGGCGTGTAAATGCATCCTTACTGCCATTTAAACCCAACACCTGGTGACAGAGGCCAGGGGAATTCATCAAACCTGGACATTCACGGTTAAACTCTACAGGTACACACACACACAAGCACACTTTGGCGTACACTTCCAAGCCAAGGTAACCAAAGCAACTGCAAGTGATGGACATTTTTCATTTTGCCAAGCTGACAGAGACATTATTTTTACCCTTTAAAGATATCTTCCTCCTTCCACATAGGGAGATCAACTATATTCCCACCCCAACACGCTACTCTGCATTTTGTCTCCTTGCACCCGCTCCAGTTCTGTCACTCAATCGCACTCTCTGACATCATCTGGTCCCGACGCATACGCCCGCTCCCCAGACACACGTGTGGTACACGGAGTGCAGTCAGTAACTTTCTTGCTCTTCTTCTTCCGTCTGCAAGCAATCACAGCGTAGTCGCAACGAAGTCCCCCGTAAAGGCAACTCCCTCCTTAACCCACTTCTCTGCTCATATCACGGCCCGCTGATTCGCCAAAGCTCTGAGTACACGTCCAAAACTGTCGAAGCTCAAAGGCGCTTTGACGAATTCTGTGAAAATGCTAACATCCCATTTCACCAAGGCCCATCCCCCCACGGGAACGATGTCTGTGATTATCTCTGGTCCCCCGAAAAAAGAAGAAAAAAACCTTGAATTTCTGCAATGGACACACTATTAAAAATGAGCTGAGTAATCTAGCAAGATTCCCCCATGAAGATGTCTAACTTTTAAAGCTCTTTGCAGTACAGAGATAATGGAGCCTGATTATCATTCATGAGCTTCAAGTTTTCCTCGGAGGCGCCATAGCGGCCGCTTTCGACATATTGCTGCGGTCTTGAACGGAGTGGAATGCAAGGAGGCCCGTGAACGCTCACAGTAAAAAAGATTAAACCTATAATCATTAACATCAAATCACTCACGTCTCCGAGTGTCACGCTATTTTCTCCCCAGTTTGATTAGACACCCATCTTCCACCTATTGCTCACCCGCTGGTGTGGAGACTCCCAGGGCGGAGGGGGAGATTTACACAGAGAGGCTGTAATAAAGCCCACGGCCGGGGAGAGCCTTTAACTCTGTCGCAGTCTGGAAGAAAGGAAGCACTAAACTCCTGCGGCCCACTAGGGATTTCTTTTATTACGGTGCCCAATAAAGCGGATACAATTCATCAATCCAGTCGTCCGTTCTGCTCTCGGCCCTCATTTGCTTATGTTGAACGCTGGAGTCTCGCGTCCTTTTGCCTCAGTTTTGTTTTTGACTGAATTTGTTGGAGTCCAACTATTCGCACCACAATCATCTTCATCACTAAAAGGTACCCACTGATGTGATGTACCACTCCTGAGGGGATAATGCTGTTGTGAAGTGGAAATGGATGAGACAATCTCAAAATCCAGAAGAGTGTAAGTGTTATTTTTATCTATTTAGAAGCAAATTATATCATTGGTTCTGATAAATAAGACAAAACACACACACACACAACTGGGGCATTATAAAGTGTGAGTTAACTAGAGGTAACTATATAGGATTTTATGGCAAATTGGGATAAAAAACACTCATTTTGAATCTTCATTATCAGGATATTTGTAAATAACGTCACGAGTGACTTGAAAAAGATGTCTAGCTTGCTGTAATGGTAGAGGAGTGAAAAAGAGAGCCTGATTTAAGGAAATACAGCATGAAAAATTACATTTCTTAAATGTATCCATTAGTTATGCAACCCTACGATATGAGACCATATGATTTCATGATCATCTTATTTAAAATCATATGATTGTCTGTCACTAAAAAAAGATGTGTGTCTTCTCTGTGACGCAATGAAACACATTTGTTTCTTAACTAAATATAAACAATCCAAGGTTCAACATCTTAACATTAAAAGCAGCATCCAACCGCATCCGCAGAGCAACGATGACTGCCACTATATTCACACGGGGGTTTCATTTCATCTTTTATTATTTCAACTATAAACATGGAATGTGTCGGGGCATAAACATCAGTGAATTACTTTTTAATTAAACTGTAAATCTTAGAATAAAATCTAACACAGCGGTAAACTAGGCCGTCTATGTGTCTGCAGATCCAAGGTGATTGTAATTGTAAAACCACCAAAATGAAATTTCCAGTGAAAGGGGAAGCTTATCATTTTTATTATCATTACTTATTATTCTGCAATAGGACTTCAGTACATTTAGCATTTGATTTGACTGTCAGGTTTCAGCTAGATCAGATTCCACTGGACCGTCAATAAGTATCATCTTATGAAGTAGAAGTCGTCTCTCCAATAACTTCAGGATTGGTTCATTTGCAGAATTGAATTTGTTAAGCGGCCAATTTAATGAATTTAATTTCCTCATGCATAGAGAATTATAATCAGGCGTGAAATGCGTTATGGCTAACTATTTATTGCGTCATTAAGAAGGCAACGTGCGATGTGTGCTTTAACGTACGGGGCGATGGTGGGAAGAGAAACCCTGGTTGATTCGATGGCTGAATAAGTAAAACTGCAGTACTTTGAGAACAGCCTCAGTAAGTGTGTAGGGACCATTTCATTTCCCTCGTATCCATCACACTCACAACGATGGCACAATACACCGTGTTTCTGCTCCTTGGTGTGGGTCGTCAAGAGTTCATTAGCACCCGTTAAACTTACAGAAACCACCCATTAAACAAACTAATTCTACCCTGGTGGTTCCCATCCCTCCCGGTGGCACGCCAAATTACCTCGCCACCGCCCATCCTCCGCTCAGCGGCTCATTCAGCCCCTTGTTAGAAAATGACATAACGTGCTATGGAACCTGCCTGAAGTCCCAGGATGCTCTCTATACACTCCACAGAGGGCAAACAGAGGTTAACAACCCTTTATTAATCCCCGCTAACAGAGACACCCGGAGGGAGGGAGAGACACACAGAGAGAGCGATGAAGAGGTAGAAGGCACTTTAATAGACTGAGAGGGAGACGAAGAAAAGACGAGGAGAGACCAAAACCAACAAAAAAACAAGGACGGCATGCGTGCAGGACATTAGCAGAAGAGTTGAGGACGCAAATAGAGACGGATAGACGGATTGACAGATAGACGGATAGGGGAAGTGCATTGGGAAGCCCAATCGAGGCGGCTTCCACGCTGATACCGGCTTTGATTCGAAGCCAATGATATCTAACGACCCCCTGCATAGCATGGCAAGATGGTTGACTGGCTCTGCCAAGACACACTCAACAGTGTCTCTTTTCTTTTCCTATAACAGAAAAAACACACACACACGCAACCAGAGAGACACACATGCAGCAGCTACAGCGCTGTGGGAGCGCAGTTAGGAGGTCTGAGCTGTAATTGGATCGGCCTCTATTTGGGGTCAGTGGTAAAAGTGAAAAGACTGGAGGCTTTTTCAAATGGACTAAAGACGAGGGAGACACTGGAGCACAGGAAAGGTCACTATCAACTAGTCATGTGGGGGGAAATGTGTGTGTGTGTGTGTGTGGAGGGGGGGGGGTGAATAAGAAGTGATAGCCAGGTAAAGAGGCTTAAAATTAGAGAGCAGGAAAAGGGTGTTTAAATTTCTCACAAACGGAACTGTGATTATTTGGGGCTCTTCAGGGGAGGGGGGGTAATTAGGGGAATAATTTAAATTGATTTGGTATTTGAACAGTAGAGTTTGGAGCGAGCGGGAGGAAATAATAAGGGTATGGGTGCCCAATCACCATTTTACTGTCGTCCTCATAGAGTTCTGTCTCTGTCCCTCTTCTTCACTCAGCCCAACTCCCCAGTGCCACCAATCAATAGACAGATCGAAACTGGGGTTTGTGTGTGTGTGTCCATGTGTGTGTGTGTGTGTGTGTGTGTGTATGTGTGTGAACCTGAGAGTGGATGTGAGCTGGAAAGGCTGTAAAAGGTTGAAAAGACTGTTGTGAAATGGCAGTAAATGTCCCTTAAATGTGTACAATCTTGTCAAGAGTTGTTTTAGAATGATTGTTTTTTAAGATGTTAAAGGTAAGCATGAAGGCGATAACATCCTCTATATTTAATTTAATTTAAATTTAATTTGAGATATTAATCACTCCCAGTTCAGTGCATTTATTCAAATAAACAATTAATGTGCATTATTTTCTTTTCCTCTCTCTCTCTCCTGATATAACTCCTGACCTCTTTCTCTCTGCATCTCGCTCCACTCTCATCCTCCTGTCTGGCCAGGTATAAACTAATCCCTTGTGTCTTTGCTGCACCAGAACGTACAGGGGACAGACCTGCCGCCTCGGTGTGTATTTGCAGGTGCTGTGCAGGTGTGTCAGCTGGTTTGGAAAGTAAAGGGAAGAAGCGGAACGAGTGCAGAAGAAAGACTGCAGAAATTCACCACACTGGCCTTGCTTGTGTTTTTAATTAAATACAGTAAATGCAATACATAATTAAAACTGTCACGTGTGTCTTTCACGTGTATGAATTCCATCTCTGGAAGACAAATGAGGAGTTTTTCATGCTGATCACTGCCAGCCTTTTGCTTCAGTGAATTTTAAGTCAATTCAAACTCAGCAACCGTGGGCATAAATGTATTTCAGGACAAAGAAAGATTAAATTAGATATTTTTTTCATCTTTTCCTCGCCGCAGTAAATACCAGGTTTGATTCGAGCCTTGGATGATGCATCTACAGTCAACTGCAGTATGTAATGCGAATGTTCTCTTATTCTCACAGCTGAATATGTAACTTACAGGGGAAAAAAAGTCACCCTGCACACATGCTGCACACACATACCAACGAGTTTATGCAGTGTTGAGAACCAGTCAGTCGCTTCACCCTTCCCTCGTTTTGTTTCGCCAGGCTGATTTGAAAGACATTTAATTATTGAAATGCAATTAACGCGGCGCTCAGTGGAAATAGGCAGGACACGCGCACAAAAGCACTAACACCATAGGAGGGCGTGGGGAGGAAACGGCAGGCTTCACATCAGCAGAGATTAAGCAGCGATTCAGATGCATATGGAATTAAAACATTGAGATTATGACTGGAAAGGGATGCGGCTTTTCTGAATATGTGGAGCTGCTGGAACCACACGGGCCTACATGGGGGATTAAAGAGGTCATTACCTTAGTTGCAGAGATAAAGAGATCATGGGTGGATTGAGAGAACGTGACATGAGAAGGAGCTATGCTGAATTGCTGAGGCTATATTGTTGACCATGTTTCTTTTCTCCCCACGGTATCACTCATAAAAATAATTGGATTTTACCAGAGGTGCAAAGTCATTTTTACAAATAGGCTTATAATATTTTAGCTTTGAACTTCAAAAGATAGATTTTGTTTCTGTCACATTTCTGAACCGACTGAATCCGCCTGTTCTGTCAGCCTTCTACACAATTTTACCAAAACCACCACGAACACACACACACACACACACAATCCTGCATAAAGAATATCAAGTGGTGTGTGTGTGTGTGTGTGTGTGTGTGTGTGTGTGTGTGTGTGTGTGTGTGTGTGTGTGAGACAGAGTGGGGTGGGGATAGGGTAGGACCAGGCTACTACAATCTGCCTCGTTAATTCACACACATTCACTCACTGCGCCTTTGCCTGTATTTCAAGGACGAGAACCTCGCTGCACTAAACAGGAGCTTGTTTACAGTAGGAAAACAACAACAACAACAAAAAACAATGCAATCATAGACCACTGACAAAAATCTAAAAAGGACTGGGTGGTGGACACACGGGTAACCGCTTTAATCAATCGGCTTGAAGAAATATGTTTAGCTCCCAATGTGCGTCTCCACCCGCCCCCTTACTAAAAGCATACACATGTTGATTATAGCATCCCAAATCATTTATAGTATAAAACAAAAAAAATCCTATCATACCCAGACACCCTACACATCTCTAAAAAAAACAATTATATGGACAAACTCAGAAATTGGCTGTTCTTTGTTTTATCTTACGAAAGCTGAGCAGTTATAGTCTGACATCCTATACTGTCACCCGGATATATAAGTGCTGGTTTTGTCACTGAACCAGTTGTAGGTTATTGCATAAAACGGCTCTTACCGATAAACGGCGTTAGGTATGATGGATGGACGTGTGCGGTCTCTCTCTGCTGCTCTCCTCCAGCGCCGCAGCTTGCTGCTTGTTCCATTTGCCGCAGACCCCGCCCCCCTCCACAGCGATTGGTCCAATGAACGACGACCAAAGAGTGTCGATGTTAAACGAAAGCAATAACCCTCCCGACTTCCGTCTTTGCTTAAGCGAACCGCAGCCTAAATGTACTGAACCTTTATCGCATATAAAACGGTTCACGTTGGCTCTGTAGTCTGTAGTTTCAATGTGTATAGATTTATAATAGACATGAAACCTCCTACACGGTTCGCAGTTTATTTTTTTAACAAATGCGCAGTTATGTAGACCACTGACATACATCACCGCTTTTAGTAAATATCCAAAAAGTCTATTTGAATGTTATTGATAATGTTTTTACGTGTAATGCTATCTCAGGAGTTGATATTGACAGAGAACGTGAGTGCATCTTCTCTACTGTGCGCTTTTCTACAAGTGGATAACGGCTTAACGCTCGTGCGTAGCTTTGTCAACCGAAGTGTCACACAATACGCTGCATATCCTGTAGCCCTTTTCGGGATTTGAAGTCTGTTTTGGTGGCCATTGCGATGACGACATATGGCGGAGATTTACCAAAGAACTACAAGCAGCCTCTCCTGCGGTACCAATGGGCAGCCTGCGACACCGCCCACCCCGGCTCCTGTCGTCTACAGCTTTGTCAGGCAGAAAACTTCCTGAATAAGACCCAAAACAAAACAAGGGTTTAATAGAGCACGCAGCCGAAGCACCTGTCTGTGGTAATAGTATTTTATATTTTCGCGGCTTTACCAAAAGGATACTAAGCTAGCGATACGACGTAAGTTAGCTTACAACGGAGTTGATCACCTGCTCTAAACCGCTGACGTTAAGCTCACGTTAGCGCGTTAACGCTCCCTTGTAGTTCATGTTCGCTTTTTAATCTTCTCCGTGTCCCGGTCCTCGCTTCGGTATCTTTCCTCCCGTCGTTGACAACGATATCACCACAGGTACGTGCGCTGTAACCGGGAAGTGTCTCCGGTAGCGGTTTCAGTTGTGACTAACTTGGGACGTTGTAGTAGTTATGGTGTTTAAGCATCTTTTCACATCACTGTCACCTGCTGCCACAAAGACGGTGCGTTTAATGGAGGCGGGAAAGGGTCTTTTATCCCAGTAGCCAAAAAGAGACAGTTCACATCTCTTCCGTGTTTGGGTCACATTAGAGAGCTCTCTCCTCTTGGCGTTAAACTCAGCTAGGTGGTAATTATCCAGAGTGGTGGCTGTTAACTTTATGCCATTTGGCTACTATGTTTTTTTCAATTTATAATGAAGAACTGTACAAATTATATATTATATATAAAACGTGTATTAAAGACCTTTGTGCTGACAGGCGTTTGGACTTTGTCATAGCAGGTACATTACAGGTGTAACTAAGGACATTAATCATACGTTTAGGTGTTGCAACACCAAATATAATGCAGTGCAGTCATTATGATTATTGTCACACCTGTGTTTGATTAGTTGAAATGTCCACCTGGTGAAAGGTTTTTTTTTAAAAGCGGTTGCATAACTAGGAAATATTTACATTTACATTTACATTTAGGTCATTTAGCAGACGCTTTTGTCCAAAGCGACTTACAATATGAGTCCTATATAAAGTTTATACAGTGTCCTCTCCTTTCCAGTCTTCACAGGTTGCTCCATCTATGGAAGACATCTTGGGCTAAAACAGATCTTTACTAATCAATTTAGGGAGATTGACTAAACCCTAATTGAACACTTAATGGTTGACACCACCTCAATAAAATCCATGTGTTTAGGAGTTTCACTAATTCACTTATTGCCCATTGTCCCTTATTTAAATCTGTAAAAGAATGCCAATTTTGTTTTCATCTCCACAGGAAATACCATGCCACATGTTATTCCTGATTTTTCCAGTTTGGTTTTGATAACCTGAAAAAATAGTATCATTATTTATTTTTTATTTTTGTTGATGTCAAAGTTGCATATGCAGATCCATCTAAACGTAAACCCCATGTTGGGCCAAGGAAAACCCGCTATAGATTTAAATTTGATGCCTTTCATGTTTATTTTCTTCAGCTCATTAGGAAGGGGAGACTGGAAAGACATCTGCCACAAGTGACTGTCTTAGAAATTAATTTCTTAGAAGTCAGTTGGTTTAAAGTCAGTTTTTAGTTTGTCGTTAGCTACGTTTTCACACACACCCCTGTCTACATCAATGTTGCTGAGGTGGAACAAGTGAACAGTTTTAAGTTCCTGGGAATCCGCATCACAAACAACCTGACATGGTCATCATCACACATCTCCACCCTGGCGAAAAATAAGCTCATACACAGCTGTATTTCACAATAAATAAGGCTTACTTCCCATGGTACGTTCTTTGGAAACTTTTACAGAGGAGCAACAGAAAGCACCCTGACTAGAAACATTACAAACTGTCATGTGATGTGCATGGCCCGGGAGGGTAACAATGGTCCTGATGTGGCCCGGGATGAACACTGCACTTCACCCAGAAAAAATAGCAGCAGAACTATGGCATGCATTACACCACATCATGCAATTGACTAAGTTCCTCTGTTTGGATTCACATGCTGCCTCTATGGCGATCACTTGAGAGTCCCATCTACACTGATGGAGTACTAACCTGCAGTGGAAACACAGCAAAGAGAAAAGGACCTGGTACCAGAAGTGAGTCGAGCTGAACCGGGCTGTTCCATGCAGTGGAAACATGTCTGTCACTGTATCCCGGTGGTAGCTGTTTTCAGCTGCCTGTATGACGACACTCCTCTCATAATCCAGCTATTGATATTAGGAAACGCTGCCACTCTGGACCTGTTTATAACCTTATGTTTGTGTAATAGCAGCTATTACCCTGGGGCAAACTTAAGAGCATTCTTATTTGCAGGTAGAAAGCACTATAAAGTCACTGTCAGGTTTTCATGCGGTGACAGACCTGTTATGTAATTGCTTGTCCCTGCCCCACGTTAAAGGATATCTTCCATGATGAGTCGAGAGATGCTGTTAAAGTGTCACAGAACAATCAATGGCTGAGGAAGAACTGGTCCTGGAGGTGACGGAGAGAGACAGAACGCAGGAGATTTCTCTTATTTTAACCACTGCAATCCACTGCTTCCTCGTGACAAGAGGTGGAAAAAAAATCACTGACTTTGTCTGCCAAGGTTCTATATTTATCACAGTGGTATTTTTATTGCAGCAGTAATATTGGAGAGGGTGTTTCTTATTCAGGTATGAGTCATGCCGGCTTTGTTACCATTGCACCCGGTGGAACAGTAAAGCACACACCCTTCGGCAATGTGGCTGTTATGTGTTGATCATGACTATGACTGAAAGGCTTTCTGGGAATTGGAATTGGAAATTAATTCCATCTTTGATTTACCAAATTTTCTGTCTCCTCTTCTCAGTACAAGGACATTTAATACAATAATTAAAGTAGTTGATTCCTGATTGTAACGATGATGCAGTGCTCATTCTTTCCCCCCCATCAACCACCATCTTTCTCTCCCTGCTTGTTCACCTGCCCTGCCTTCTTCGTCTTCTTCTTCCTCAGGTCCTCGTCTGCTCCCATTCTGTCAGCCTCCCATGAGTGATTGAATGAGGTGAAACTGGCATCAGTGGACAAGCACGCACACAAAGGGCCATTGATCAGTCAAGGATGACCATGGAAGACATGAAGAATGAAGCCGACACTGCCTCAACAGTCTCTATGGCTCTCTACACTGTGATGTTTCCTGTCTTTAACCAGGTAAACAATCCAGGGTTTCAGTTGAAGTAAAAAAAGAAAATGTTGTAAATATTCAGCTGAAGTAGAGGGGTAAACATGGTGCATGTTAACTGAACAGAAAAATAACTTTATTTTATTTAATTTTTTTTATTTAAGGTCTATGCTCTGGAAGGAAATGTTGTCAGTTCACTAATTTGGTCCAGACTGATATATCTAAGCAACTAATTCATGGGTTGTCGTGACATTTTGTGCACACATTCATTGTCCCTGAAAGATAAATCATAATGACTTTGCTCATCCTCTAACTTGTCCCGTGGCGCCACTGTGAGGTTGGCATTCATGGTTTCGGACAGAAATATGTCAACTATGAGATGGATTGCAATGAAATTTTGTACACCCATTCATCACGCCTAGAAGATAAATCCAAACCCTAATGACTAAATATTTAACTTATCAGAGAAATATCCCAACACCTTGGCACCTTTTTAGTTTATAACAAAATCACTTTATACTGAAAACAGTTTAAAACTACTGTCAATCCAAGCTCTTTGTGTAGAGGCCAACACACACCTAAGGGATAATTTAATGACAGGTTTATTTCATAATGTACCACAGAGAACAAGAGTATTGCATATTGATACTGCAGTGCAGACCTTCATGACTAGTGTAGCAGCCAGAGAACACACACACACACACACACACAAACATGGTGATGAAACACCATTCTTTAAATGTAAATGACATTTCAAACAAATCCACACACACAGGCATATCTATTAGGGAATGGCTAAAATGAGTCTTTGTAAAGACGTTTTTATTATTTCGGGCTTCAAGTGGAGATTAGGTAGTTTAAGGGTCAAGTCAGGTTGTCAGTTGCCAGGGATTTTTAACTCCTTTATCAGATTCTTAGGTTGATATTACTGTTCTGGTTGTTATATATTTCCCTCTCCGTTCAGCCTCTGTAGTCGTGAAATAGTTCGGTGATTGCACAAGTCTAAGAAAGTTGTACGCCGTGTGCAAATTGACAGACAGCACTCTGTAATACTAGAATATCAGCTCGGAGGAATGGAATAGACTTCAATTCTGCAGATGGATGGACTCAGACACGGCTTTACACAATGCAATAACACAGTGTCCTCCTTTTGATATTGCAGGATGTCTGGCTTGTATGTGCTTTCCACAGAATTACATTTCAGGACAGAAGAGGTCATGATAAGAGCTGTGTGTGTGTGTGTGTGTGTGTGTGTGTGTGTGTGTGTGTGTGTGTGTGTGTGTGTGTGTGTGTGTGTGTGTGTGTGTGTGTGTGTGTGTGTGTGTATTACAACTTGCAGTTGGAGAAAGTGAACTTATCAGCAGCACAGACCCTGAGAGCGGCCATTATAAAGGTAAGAAAGAGTTTTTCTTTTGTTAGTTTGTCTGAGATGAGCGGCCATCTTTCTTGTAATAACCGAGCCCATACTTTTGAATTATTTTCATCTCACGATTGATTTTTGGATTTGATACATCCAGTGCCACAGACACCCGAGGCTGACTGGGATTAGTCAGTGCAGCCGTGTGTTTTATGTGTTTCCAAGGCAGAGAAGGAGAACCCAGGTCTGACCCAGGACATTGTCATGAAAATACTGGAGAAGAAGAACGTAAAAATTGACTATAATGAGTCTCTGCTTCGCATGGCTGCCGACGATGTGGAAGGTAGGAGGCTCGGTAAATGGTGCATGTAAAGAGAGAATGTGGGTGGAATATGTGTGACAAGAGCACAAGCATGAGATTAACAGTATAATAAGAAAGGCATTTTAAACTGGCCAACATTAATTTTCTGCCGGGACACGCCCAACAGTGACACTTCAGCAAGCAGGATGATTACCAACCCAGCTTCGCTTGTGTTTCTGGTATGGCCCCTGCCCATTTTACATTAGCCCAATTATCCACTGGGGGGAGCTGTTTCTCCACAAATCAACCGCTCTGCCCATTCTCAAATGTTCCTTTGGTTCCACCTGTAATTGAATTCATTGTGCCGTGTACAGTGATTGATGGTAGTAATGAATTCACGGGCGCACACACAACACACACACACACACGCACGCACTTGGATGAATTTTAAATGTACCTCCTGCATGGCACAGCCCAAGTTTTGCCTTAATCCTGCCGTCACTCAACAAACACTGTCACTTTAAAGTGAACACATTCACACACGTACACTTTATCCTGTTATAACTTCATACACTTGCACTGTAGACCATCATACCATCATTAATAGCTTAATTTTGATGCCCGGTGTGGCTGACTGTGTGTGTGTGTTGACGTATCTGCATTTGTGTCTTCCTCTTGGTGTTTTCAGAGTTCATGATTGACAGACAAGAGCCAGAGTTCCAGGAGCTGAACGAGAGGGCCCGAGCTCTGAAACACATCCTCAGCACCATACCAGATGAGATCAATGACAGAGTGGGCTTCTTACAGAGTATCAAGTAAGACAGCTCAGTGTGTGAATGCGAGCGTATGAGCAATACACACCAGGTTTAATTCGGTGTAAAAGTTTCACGCTGACTTCTTGTGTTGGTTGTAAACATCGCCAGAAAATGTCTCTAAAGGATCTTCTGCCAACCACCGCAGTGGGATAAAAGTCTTATTTTAATCGTAGTTTACCGTTTTGTACAAAGGCTAAGGATTGTGTGTCTTTGTGATCAAGGACCTCATTGCACAAAAACAAAAATATCTTTTTTTGAAGCAAATTTCGGATGAGACGCTATTGAATACAAAGTCAAAGGAAAGACATGAGTGGGCGCGAATAGATGCAAATTTGCTCTATGCAGCGGGTCCCTGCATGCCATTTTATATCCCTGTCCACCGCACTACACACACACACACACACACACACACACACACACACACACACACACACACACACACACACACAGCCTAAAAGAGAGAGAGTGAAAGATGTTTCGTTTTCTTGGCCCACTTTGCCTTTATTTTTGATCAAATTCAATACTCTTAGTGAGTCACTGCTTAAGTTACTTACCCAGCGGAGGGCTTAGAAACGAAGTCAATTCAAAAGGAATGCTGACAAATTAAAGTTATGAAACGGCAGATTTGGGGTGCATGCGAGGGGAGAAAAAGTTGAAGGTGAAACTGTGCCCGTGAGAAAAGGGAACTGTAGTTACCCGGGTATCACTGCCTGACGAAAACAGAAAGATTCATAGATAGAGCTTTTTTTTTTCACACACTTATTTGCAATGTTGTAATCCACAGAGACATTGCCAGTGCCATCAAGGAGCTGCTAGACACCGTTAATACTGTCTTCAGGAAATACCAGCATCGGAACAGACGGGTAAGTAGATACGCGAAAACGACGGAGAAATGCATTCGCACAAATGCCGTTTCTGTGAAATAAGTGGAGCTGAAAGGCAGTCTGTATTTATTGGTTAGGCACTGGAACAGCAGAAGAAAGAGTTTGTGAAATACTCCAAGAGCTTCAGTGTCACTCTCAAAACCTACTTCAGAGATGGAAAGTATGACACCGTTTCTAGTTTATCCTCTGTTTTGGGAGTTCTGTATATTTATTTTCCTTTTCTGTCCTCTCACTCACCCTTTATTTTACAGGCTACAAACACATTTAATAATTGTATACGGAAAGGCCTGCACCAATACACACACACACACACACACACACTCACACACACACACACACACACACTCACACACACACACACACACACACACACACACACACGCACACACTCTGTCACCACCATGTAAATGGTTGTCATTTGATCACAGGCCCCATCAAATCTATCCAATCAAATCCACCCTTGCTGAATAATTCCCTTGACCCATTTCCTGTGGATTCATGCTGGCTTGTATTCTCTGAAGCCTGACATTCTCCATTCCAGCCAGATCAAAGTGTTTCCACGATCAATCCTAATATCTTTGCCATGGTTCTCTTCGCTGTATGATTGACACGTGTGTCCTTGTGTCTCTGTCACGGTTGTTTCCAGAGTGATAAACGTGTTTGTCAGCGCCAACCAGCTCACCCACCAAACCAACATGATACTGCAGGCCTTCAAGACCGTGGTGTAGCAGCCGGAGAAGACACACACACACACACACACGTTTCTATTAGAGAATAGGTGATATGAGGCTTTGTAGTTTGTAAAGACATTTTTATTATTTTTGGGCTGTATAATTTATAATTCGTTGGCTTTGAGGGGAGATCAGGTAGTTTGAGGTTCAAAGAAAATCAGGTTGACAGTAATTGCCAGGGATTTTTAACTCTCTTTTATGTTGTTCTTTTATCAGATTCTCAAGTCGATATTTCTGCGTCCCCCTTTATACGTTTTCCCCCTCTGTCTAGTCTGCTTTGTCCTGAAAAAGTTTAGGAAAAAATGAGATTATTTCCCATGTCCTTAAAAGTTTGATGATTGCACAAGTTGAAAAAAAAACATACTATGAAAATTCATAGTAAGAACACATTCCCACATTTTTGCACTTTACTCTCATTTTATTGTCCTTTTTTTTTAATGCAAAACATAATGTATGGTATCTGATACTTGGCACTAAAGTCCTGCCACCATCAACATGCAACATATTCATCTTAAACATGTGTGACTTTGAAATGGAGACTGTTCAATCTCTGCTTTCTTTGTCCTGTATTGTTCTAGTGTGCTGATCAGAGATGCCAATTGTGAGAAAGATAATGATTGTACACAAACCCTATTTGGAAGAAGTATTCTATCGGTTTGTGTTGGTTTGTTTGCTGCTCATCGGTGGCTTCTAAAGGTCTTTGTTCTCGGGACCCCCTTAAAATAATGTCTTCTTGTGACACGAGTTCAATCACACAATGCTTTTTTTCCATTGCTGATTGTTTGATTTAAAGGGCTTTTACAGAACTGAAAAGGTTTTTGCAAGAAATCAACACAAAAACATCTTTCTTCATACAAAAGGAAAAATCACAATGCAACATTTGAACCATGGATGGCACGATAATGAGATATTTCCAATCAAAGTGTCTCCTCAGACTTAATGTCAATTAACAACACCTTTTATATACGTTATATTTTCTACCACAATTTCATAAAGGGAAGTGCTAGAGCACAGCAGCAATCATACAGGTTGAGTCCATATTCAACAGTAGCTGAAGGTCATTACGACAAATGGCTGAAGGTGACTTTGTTCGGGAAAGGAAGGTACAACAGAAGAAGTTACAGAACTTCAATACTAACTCTCAGCTCGACAGAAAGTAACTTAAAGATATGAATATATACAACAATCCTAAATTGATGGTTAATCATTGTTAAAGAGATTTCAAAGAATTTGCAGCAACAGATCTTGAATGAGCCTCGTTTGAATAAGTTTACACGAATGTGTTTGACCATGAATGTATCATTTCTCTATCTGCTTTAATTGCCACAGCCGGGGCAACATTCCTGTAACCAAATGTAAATAAAAATCCTCAAGAACTCTTAAACGAGCGTGACAAAGAGTGTGTTGAAAAGGAATTTTTTTGTTCGTTTTTTATTGGAAATTAAAGAGTGGTTTCCAAAAGTGGTTCTCTCTTCAGATTTTCATTGTTGTATGAAAGTGCTTCATTTCCGCTCAGTTGCCCTTGCCTTCTCTTTCTTTGCATGCACCGCTTTCCTCCCAGTACTAAAAATCCGTACCAGCCCCCCCCCCCCCCCCCCCCCCCCCCATTCCAGCAACTTCATTCTTCTCCCTGTATAATAGTGGATTTTCCATGGTGGATTTGCGGAGGGCTATTTTGGGCTCCGTGCTGGCTCCTACATGCACGACTGTAATCCAATTGTGATAGTGTTAATTTTTAAAGCTTTATTATTGAAATTGCTGAGACCTAATTTTCTCATCCTGTCACCGTTGACGACCGCTGTAATCAGCTAATTCAAGTTATTCCGGGCCATTAAGTCACTCACAGGGATTGGTTGTGGTCACTGAAGCAGCATGGAGAGGGGGGGAAATGATAATATCTGCGTTGAATGTATAGCTTTTGTGTGCAATCATGCTCACAGTCATACAGGCAATCTATTCGTCTCAGTTTTAAAAAAAATCCCTAGGAGACTTTTCCTCTCTCTTTTGTTGTGTGTGTGTGTGTGTGTGTGTGTGTGTGTACAGCTAAGTGACCCACAGGAAGTCTTCTCAAAGGCATCTGAATGGCACTATAAAAGCTCTGCTGGTGTGTGGTTTATTTTTGTTCAGGTCCAGGTTCACACAAGTGCTGTTTTTTACTGTTTTCCGTGCACAAACACTTTTATGAGTGACAGTAGAATACTAATGTTGTCGTGAGTTGTGTTGCTGTAACTATGGTGCGTTTGTGTATCTGGGTAGAGATGATCTCCTCTCCGGTGCCTAATCTGTGAATAGAAGTAACACATCCATTGTGTTGCATGCTGACGATAGGGCCTGGGCTCGTATACGCAACTCTTTTTGACTACTTGGTTGCCAGGAAACTTAGCCTGAGTCTTTGAGAGTGAGGGATAATAAAAGAAAAGAATTGTGTGTGTGTGTGTGTGTGGCCTCTGCCACTGTCCAGGCTACTGGGGGGCAGTTAGTTAACTGTGTGTGTGTGTGCTGTTAGCATTGATTGCTTCTCAGACATCGCCGCTGACACAAAGAATCTCGGACGGACAACAAGACCCAGCCGAGGACGAGCTGAACCAACCGGAGGCCGAGGGTTTATTTGAAATGTCATATGCATTTAGAGAATGGTGTTTCAGCACCTCAAGAGCTCGGGGACTCTGGGACAGTTTTCTCTGGACCCCCGTTGTGTACTGAGTGGATGAAATTGGTCGCCGCGGTGAGTTTGAATTTGCTATTAAAGCGAGAAGCTGTGTGTTCAGCTCTATTATATGGACTTCATGATTAAAAACCTTGCTTGACAGAAGGGTGGGTACACACTGGAAAAGGGACAGCTGACTTGACAGTGCTGTTGGCGGACCGAGAGCCTGTCATTATCCAGTCACAGCCTGGTTTGGAGATAGCTTTTTGGACAGTTTGACTGCAGTGGATGATACTTTGTGCAACTTTCATAAACCCTAGATAGAAACCCTGCGGTACGAACCGTTTCAAGAGAGCTGACGGGACCTGAAGGGGCCATCGAGGAAGAAGACTGCCAACTCTGGTGAGTGGGTTTTCTTTGCCAGCACACTGTTTTATTTTTCACTGAGTTGCCTTGTAAAATGTACAGCATAAGTGAAACGTAAATATGTAAGTGTATTGACTGAAAATATGGGCTCCTTTTATTTCATAATCTCTTAAAGAGCGATGGCAGCTTTTTGCCTCACCAAGTCAGGGTGTCCTTTCATTTATCTGTTTCAGTCTAATGCGTTGCCATGTTGTCAGTGTAAATAAAGAGGTGGGTGAACTATCATATCAAGATCACGCTGCAATTAATCAACGGCAAAGCATTGTTTTTACTTTCATGTCATCTAAACCTCAGTTTGATGCCACTTCCAATGATTTTGTCTCATAAACGCTGGACCGTAAATGAAACGGAGTGTTTGCTGTCTTCTCCTGTTTGTTGTGTCATAGACACTCTCTTCAGACCTGCTTTTAATCACCGTGCCAGCTAAATTGAACAGAATCCTACCTTTTTATTCATACTATTATGCGTGCTGCTCACCTACCTGACTCCGGTGGGCTTTTTCTTTTTTACCTCACATAACAGAGGCTTGATCTGCTTCGGCAACCTGACGCCACCTTGAACCATTCCCAAGATATTATAGGGCGACCTGTTCACCCACCTTTTGAAAGTCATGGAGCTGGGGGGGGCATTCAACACGGACATGTTGATATGGTGAAAGGAGCCTACAAAAGAAGTCCGCCGCTGCTGTGACTGCAGCGTGATGAACCTGCTGTGAAGCAGATACAGAAGGTTACTGAGGGATTACTCCAGCTGGGAACGTCCCGTTTCGTCGCATAAAACCTCCAAAAGGGAGGAATCTATTATTTGACTGTGAGGCTTCAGCAGACGTCGCATACACATGAGTTCCCTTCCTGACCTTGTCTGGCATGGTGGTGATTGATTGGCAGGTCTGAGCTGTAACTATGGGAACCAGGATGGAGGTGGAACAGCTTGAGAGCAGGATGAACATCGAGGACTATAGAAAGCTACAAGGCCTTTTCCAGGTGAGCGGTGAGGAAACACTCAAAACCAGAGTTATGATTTATACTCTGTCTAGTTGTATCCCATATTTCCACGCCTCCATGTCTCATAAGAAACCAGAATGGAGTAAAATCTGTCTATCTATATGGGGACATTGTGTCTCCCGTCTCTTACAGGACCCCTCGGGTGCACCTCGCTCCTTGTCCAGGAATGAATTCACCAGTCTGGCTCGCTCATCAGTCGGCCTTGGCTCAGAGGAGGAGTACGGCCTCCTGTTTGACAGCGTGGTTGTCAGCCAGGAGCACCGCGGCCTCCTCCTGAACGCCACCGCCGTGAGGGAGGAGGGACGCGTGGACTGGGGAGGCCTGTGCTCCTTTCTGCTCCTGGAGCTTTCTGATAAAGTGGAGAACACCAGAACCAGCAGTGTGCCTCGCTGGAAGCCTCCGCGCACTTTGACCTGTCCACATCGAGACCCGGTTCAAAAGGTGAAAAAGGTCACTGATATCTGAGTTTATCATGAGTCCATTATTAACATCTGATTTATAGCAGCGTGTTAATATGAAAACCTTTTTTTGACCGTGCTGACTGGGTGAATTCCACATTATTAAAACGTGCGAGGTAAAAGCTTGAAAGTATAAGGCTCTTGCTCATCAAAACGGCACACCTCTTTTGAGATAAATGGCTCTGGACTCTTCAAAGTTTAACATCTATCAATTAATATGGAAATGAAGTGGCCGGTATAAAGTGCCTACTGCTGTGGATAAAGTGATGGCTCACCGTTTTAATCTTTCAATCCTCAGAATGTCACAATGTTGTGTAAATTGTTTTCCAAATGGCTGGAAGGTTTTGGCCCCTTCGGCTTAGATCAGTATTAAAGAGGCAGACGTAATAATGATAATAATAATAATAACCAGATAATCCCCTCAGGAGTTGGTAGAGACCAAAACAGAGCTAAAAGGAGAGCAAGTAATGGACTTAATTAGCTTAATTTGGTGTTGTAAACCGGCAACGCTTTGCTGATATGTCTGAAAGGCGACAGGGTTGTGTTCACGACGAATTCCTCCACTACCCCAAAAAATAAATGAATGCTGCTTTAACGCTGAAGAACAGCGCTCTTTCAGTAAATGTCATTTTTTAAGATCATTAAAAATATATCTTTTTTTAAACGTCAGTGCTCCGCGAGGAAAAAACAAGTTGAAACTCATTGTACCAGTCGTGCACCAGCTGTTGATAAATAGTTCATTAAAATAATTGGAGATACTGTAAATGCATGACACGCCAATCTGGGAGATTCTATAAGGCCTGCAGTGGGCTGTTGGAAAGTGACACCGTCTGCAGTAATTACACTGAAAGTACATCTAAGCCCTGACCTCTATTCTATGAGCATTAATAAACCTCTTCTTTCATTAAAGATATTCAATGTCTCCTTCGCTTCATAGGCAGTCAGCTCCAGCGGTTTTTTTCTTCTTGTAGCTTAGCCAATAAAATGGCGTTATTCATTAATCCTCTTTGTTTTATGGGTTCCAGCACAGCTGAACGTGCCCTTCTCACTTGTACTCACTTGCTTCCAATAAGAGGAAGATTTAGGTAGGAGCTCATGTTTGATGAAGTTATTCTAGTGCGGTTTTATGGCTAGGGATTAGCGAGAAAGGAAAGGAAATGTTATCAATTGACATATTTTCATCTTGAAAGGCTGCAGCCTCCCATTAACTAATTACTGTCACGTTAGAGTGTTACAGGCTGCATCACAAGGAGGAGCCAAGCTGTTCTCAAGGTCAATCTTGCAAATGTGTGAAGTGGGCAGAAAGTGTTGTACGATCCGTGCGTTCGTCCAGGATGATATGTTGTTTGTTCCGGTCCACCCAGGTGTTGTACCTGCAGAGCTCAGATCAGTATCTGACGGTGAGTAAAGGAGGGACGGTGGGGCTACGGGACGGGGAGGATGTTTCCCTCCTGTGCTCACAGCGACTGCTGAACAGCGCGGTGGAACCCAAAGACCTCTGGGTCACGGACGTGGTGCTGCTGCACAACCTGCACAAGGTGACTTCCTCTTTGAGAATGATGACAAACAGTCAGTCGAATGAATTATTGGTGTCCTGGTGAATGTTGCCACATGTCACATAGTTTCCACTGTAAAAAAATAGTCCCAGAAATGATATAAATGAATTATTGATAAGTAGTCTGGGTTATTGGGGCTGATATTGTAATGCAAAGAGGTAAACAAGCATTTCACACAGTCAATTATTAAGCAGCGGTTTTCAGTTAATAGCATTGCAGATGAGACGGTTGCATAGTTTTTAGAAAACAAATATCAATTGTTGACCAACACTTCTCATTAGGAATCCTTTAATCTACAGATGTGTGCATGACAGATGTACGATTTTTCCGTTATGCATCAATTATCAGTCAGGGTAATTTTTAAATTCATATTATGTCATGTTGATGAATTGAGCTGCTGTCTACCTGTTTTTATAAGAGAGTGTTTTCCACTCATTTCCCTTATTCTCAGATAGCTGTGTCTTTCACAAGTAAGGAGCTGTGCTTTTACGACATCATGGCAAAACAGGACTTCACTTGCAAGTATAAACTCCAGGTAACAGATAATACATATATAAATGATTCTATACAATACGTGTATATAAAAAATGTATTACACACACATACGCATCACTTCTTCCTTTCTTCTCGAGGGTTTGAAGTTTACTCCCTGGTGTCTAGACTACTGGGTGAATCCCTCTCACCCAAACCAGGCCGTCCTCACCATAGGAGACATTGGAGGACAGGTAATGCATAGATAGGATAGAACGATCATCTGTATGCGTTCATTAGTCTATTGTCATAACTCTGTGTGTGTGTGTGTGTGTGTGTGTGTGATCCCAGGTCAGTGCTTTGTATTTTACCTCAGCTCAGATCTCCCTGTTTGAGAGACTCAGTCTGAGGACGGACTCAGATTCAGCGGACGTGATCTTATGGGACGAGCTGGTTAAAGGAAAGCATCACTCCTGTTACACTGTGACACATCAAGCACACACTCCTGCCTGGGTTAGAAAAGGTAGGAAACACACACACACACACACACACACACACACACACACACACACACACACACACACACAACTGATACACACATCTCTTTCAGTTTCTCGTTGATTTGAATCAAATCAACTTGTACAAATGCACACCTGTTTGCCTTTATTGTAGCTTTGTCCCAATTTCTGTGTGTACTTTTTAATATTGGATGTAAATGAAGGGGCCAACAGAAAGAGTCTGCAATTGTAGATAAAGTATGATAAAGCTGGTATTTCTAAATGTGTCCATGTTGGCTAATGGGACCCCGAATCCTGCTGTTCATTTTATTCCTAACTGCATTCATCTGAGGCCTTAGGTCGAAAAAAAGAGTTTCATTAGTCAGACAGAATGAAGGCAAGGATTCAGAAACACACTCCGGTTGTCAGGGATACCTCACACTCACAAACACAGTGTCACCTTGACACCCGGGATGAGAGCCACTGCCTCCGCTCGCTTGCTCACTTTTTCAGTATCACTCCAATAACAGCCCTAAGAAATAACACTGGAAATGCTTTGCCGAGTCCTGACTCATCCACGTTATTGTCTTGCATAGCCAGACGTTTGACTATTGGTATGAAGTCACAGGCTCGAGGTCCGGCCCCCCCTGAGACTCCTTGGTTCGGCCCGGCCCGGGTAACAAACGGGTCACCTAGTTGTATCTGGATTGCATCATTCACACAGAGCCCCTCTGATGATTCAGCCCAGGCAGCACTCTGAGACTATAGCTCTGCTGGAAGTGGAGATCCTGATAAAGGGGGATAACAAGAATACATTACATATAAATGAGCACAACAAATGGGAAAACAAAGGGGAAACAAAACCGAGAAAACACCAAGAGGGAAACAGAAGAGACAGTGCCAAAACATTAAAACCGCTGCTTAATTGAAATTTTGCAGGCTATAGTGTGCATGCATGCGGAACAACCAGAGAGGGTGTATGAATGTGTGTGTGTGCACGCGTTTTGAGAGTGTGAGAAAGGAAATGAGGGAGCTTGTGCGACTGTCTATGTGTGTTTGCATACCTCTGGGGTGCTCTGGTGCTTTTCTTTTGAAGTTGCCCACCCTGCAGTATGAGTGGGCTGTGTACCATTAGACATGGCTGGTTATCCAGACCTCCAAACCTTCGGGCTCACGGGCCACCAGAGAGAGGAGGGGAAGGAGAGGAAGGGTGGGGGAGGAGAGAGGAAAAGTGAGAGGAAATTAGGAGGAAATTGGGAGAGACACAGACCCGTGAGGACAGGAGAGCTGTAGGAAGAGTGTGTCTGCGAGAGAGGAAAAGCATTAACATATCCACATAATGTTGCGATCAAAGAAACATTAGAACATTAAGGATAAACGTCAGCGTGTTGGTTCGAGTCTCCCAAAATGTGCGGCGATTTTTCGCAGGACAAAAGCCCTTGGCTTTGATGTAGATAGTCAGACATCCCGCCGTTCCTCTTCAGATTACAATCTCACAGCAACACAAGTGTGATATCACACACACACACACACACACACACACACACACACACACACACACACACACACACACACACACACACACACACACACACACACCAAGCAGATGTTGTGTATTGCGTGTCTGCATCACAAATAGCTTGATTTATGATCCGTCTGTGTCAGTGAAAGAAAGAGGGGGCCTCGTTAATCAACGATGAGGAGAAAAGACGCGGCGTACGAAACGCAATCAGACGTAATTATTTGCCCCAGCAATGCGGCCAATCTTTGACCTGCGACTGTCACATGCCATCTCACTTATTTGCACAGTATCTGAAAGCCAAAGCAGCCACTAATGGAGACGCGAGGCATCCAATTTGGCCGTTCTCAATCAAAGCGTTAATTGAGACAGATGGTGATGCAAGATCCATTACATTTTCTGTAATAACAGTGAGCAAATCAAACCGGCCTAATTCTATGCTGAGCTGAGCGGCGCCGGACCGCTCGGTTTGCTATACAGCAAAGGGTTTGCGGTCAATGCACATTTGGCAGGGAGGGGATGTCCTTCAGAGTTCCGGTGGAGAAATCAGCACGACGGAGTGACTCATGAATGTGTCATCATCCAAACATGTGGCGTGTCTTGTTTTACATTAAATGAGATGGAGATTCAAACATATTTATACACTCGATGATGATTCTTCAAATGAGTTTTCTAGTTTATCTGTGTGGACAAGGGTATGTGGATATTTCCCTCAGTTGCAGTTCTGCATATGAAACCCAACTGCCTCCCCAGTGCCGATGCATTATAAACAATAGATTTTCCCAATTGTGACGACTACCAGAGTAAGAAAACAGAAAAAGAGCAGACAAAAAAGTGAATTTGACCGCCCAATTGTGGTTGACGCCTCATTGCCTTCCACGTCTCCCTGCAGTTCGTTACCTGGACTCGCTGGACGCCTTCGTGTCGTGTAGCACCAGACCTCAGAGCAGCATGGTGATCGGCTGGAGGGAAAAGGAAAGCAGGAGTCTACGAGTCACTTCCTTCTCTACAAAGAGAGGCGTGTGGGATATGGACCTCCACCGCGGACTCAATCTGATAGGTGACTCTGAAGGGGGCATCAACACTATCAAACGCCTCGCTGAGCGTTTAATTGGCTGTGCGAGGGGGACTAATAACTGTATGGTTTCCTGTAATCACCGTCCTCGTTTGTAACCTTCTGATTGGTTGTAGCCACAGCAGGTGTGGATCATCAGGTCTTGCTGTGGAACCCGTGTGTGACCTCACAGCCCGTCTGTAAGCTCAGCGGGCACGCGAGCCCCGTCGCCGCCGTCTGCTTCACGCAGACCAAGCAACAATTGCTCAGCTTCTCCCAAGATAAGGTGGGAGTGTGTCTCTGTGTTTGGGCGCTCTGCTAGAATAGATAATGCGATGCTAAAAGAGCCCTATCGTTCTAATATTAATTGTGATACCTTGCTATAATTACCGCGCAGCAAGGAGGCTGTGGTGCAGATGATTGGTCGCCTGTTTCACACCGTTGCTATTGTAAGAGCCGGCGTCTCTCAAAACGAATCCCTTCTTCGTTCTGACGCAAAGAGGATGTTGGTGCTACTTTCTCCACTCTCTCCCCCCTCAGCACTATACATGTTGGCTTTTCTGAAGATAATGAATATTTTAGAAGTAATTTATGTTCCATCTGCCTTTTTGCTCAAACACCATCTGCCATTGGTTGAAACTCTGAAAGCCGTACCTTGGATTCCTCTGGAAGAATTCCTATAACTTTGACAGTCCTCTTTGTTTTGTGCAATGTGGAAAACACGCTTGTGAATTCTAACTAAGTGGCACATTGCTAACCATTCTTCTTGCCAATTACCACGCTTGTTGTGTAATTATGATAATGTCTTGTGGTAATAACTGTTTTCTGAGAGTTTGATATAGCTTCTCACACACGTTCCAGGTGCTGTGTGTCTGGGACGTGCCGAGCCAGCAGTGTGTTCACCGCATGGCCGGTGTCTTCCCGGAGACGCAGGGGGACACGCGCATCCTCCTGGTCCTCCACGAGGAGCGCCAGCGCCTCCTCCTGACCTTCAACAGCCTGCTTCTCCTGCTGGAGACCACGAAGGAGGAGCAGAGGACCAGCAGCCACGAGCACCCTGTCACCTGTGTGCTGTATAACAGCCTGTTCAGACAGGTGGAGACTGATTGTTTGATAGTCAGTAATATCAATAAGGAGTAATACTTGGCTGGAGTACTTCTGGTCCATTGTCACTGATGATGTAATATGATGAATGAAGATATATCTTCATACTAAATATGCAAGTATTAATGCAACATGCTGGCTGTGTTTCACGAAAATATGTGATATTTTTGGACTGAAAATCCAGTGTGTTTTGATGATTGATTTTGCTTCGAGGAGGTTTTTAATTGAATTACCCTCCTCCATGTCAGACTTAGAGAGCTGCCATTAGTTTCACAGGGTAGGAGCACTGCACACATACAAACAGCCAATGTATCCAATATAAAAATCTTTCATCTAAAAAAAAGTGCATTCACTCTTGCTTGTATTCCCACTTGACAGCAGCATTAGTCACATGCGTTCTTCAGTGGTGGCTTAGCACTGAAATAAAGTGTAACGAAGTGTGGAGGATTATTTGGCTTTGTGAGCGTCATTAAAGAATATCAGTGGAACCTGCCGTTCGCACGGCATAAAACGGATCTCTTTGATGATTGATATCCTCTCTCTCTCTCTCTCTCTCTCTCTCTCTCTCTCTCTCTCTCTCTCTCTCTCTCTCGCTCTCTCTCGCTCCGTCTCTGCAGGTAGTCAGCAGTGACTCTGCCTCCTCTGTGATCTGCTGGCTGGCTCACACGGGCCGAAAGGTCAAGCAGTTCCACCGTTGCCACGGCAACGCCGAGATCTCCTCCATGGCCCTGGATGGCACGCAGACCCGGCTGTTTACTGCAGGCATCGACGGAGAGGTCAAAGTAGGAGGAGAGAGACACACACACACTCACACACACAGCATGCAACTGCTGTTATACTGCCAATACGCCACCAAAAGATTCCTTTCGCTACTGGTTACCTTCAGATCATCTATAATAACGTGTTTGAAGCGATTGCACCAGATATAGTTTTACGGTAAATTCCATCATTGGAATAACTTGCAGTGAGGGCAAACTTCTACATCTTGCCAAGAGGAGGCGCTATAGACCTTTGGGATCTCTTTCCCCATTCACAGCACTTAGAAGTCACAAATAGTTTTTTAAATCATGGTTGTGAGGAACATTTGTGGCAGCATGTGTTCAGAGCGTTTGCATCACATTTGCATATGTGTCTGTAGGCTGTGCTGGTGTGTCTTACGTGGGTAACTGTGATGTCATAGGAGTGGCGTACCCGGCTACTATTAGCCATCAGTTTGAGTCAGTGGGAAATGGGTGATGTCCTATCATCAACAGTGTTATAGCACTAAGGGATCGGCGTATGCCTCTCAATCAAAAGTGAGAAAGTGCATGTGTAGTTATGCTGGCTGACACCATACATAATAAGCGTTCACATGTTTGCATTCTGGAAAAAAAGTTGTAGCCGTCTCCATCTCTACCCTCCATGACTGTGCGTGCACGCGTGTCTTTTCTGCACTCCACACTGAAGCGCTGCATAATGACTCCAAACAGGAAAATAATTATGCAGATTATAATCAATATAATCAACCACATCAGCTCTCCGAGCCCTTGTGAGGATGCAGCCCTGCGTGCATCCCGTGCATGCGCGTGCAGCGTCAGGTACTCGCTCCCAGTGCCGCGTGGAACAACTACACAAGTCCTCCTCAGCAGAAGAAACAGGCACCCCCTTGAGCCAATTAGCAACGAGATGCATCCCCTCTCCAATTTTCATCAACACCGAACCCGCGGCGTAGCAGTCAGGGCCATTTGCGAATTTTGAAATGTTGACCTTTTAATTACAGCATTCCCATTGGGCCAATCAGCGTTTCTTTAGTTAAATGCCACGACACAGATTCAAACTGAGTCATCGTGCAAGATTGGACAGGAAGTGTGAAATATTACCTGAGCTGTCAGACGGATATATAAACAGTAGGACAGTGGCTTGATAGTTTGTATCCTCATGTGGGGGAAGGGGAAATTATTTTCATTTCAAAACATCTTAAAGTTGTACTCTGTAAAATTTGAGATGCGTTGCTTTTAGCGGCCTCTTTGGCGGTAGATGGAACTGCAGGCGAGCCTCATCTCCCAGAGTTCCTTTGGAAACCAAACAGTGTCGACTGTACGACGTCAGGCTTCGCCAATTGTGATCCTCGTTTTCCATCGTTGGCGGTCACTTTGCTTCTTGATGACTTTCCTTCTCCACTTCATTAGTTTTTTGTTTCTTTTTCTGAATGGTCTTCTTTCTCTGCCTGTCGATCCTCCATTGTGAGTCAGCAGTAATGAAATGTACCTGGTCAAACACTTTAGACTAGAGGGAACCTGACTCAGCAGATTGCAATGAAACACAGATGCTGAGATCCTATTTCTGGACAAAGTGGGAGTAGAAGGACTTTCATTTGTGGGTTACATGATCAATCACCATTGTTTTGACTCACTCTTTGATAGATTGTAATTTTAAAGACAAATAAATACATGAAAATGTACAACAACAAAAATAGCATTTGGGTCTTTGTCGCGTCTTTGAGTGTGATTTCTGCTGCAGGTGTGGAACTTCAACGGACGCTGCCTCCACAGAATGAACGCCGGCCTCGGTCGGGCTGTGGAGATCTCACAGGTCCTGCTGCTGACGAGGAGTATACTGGTGATGGGCTGGGAAAGGTACTGCTGTAGATGGGTGGTGATTCAGGTTTTACTTACAGCACGCAGCTTTTGGTTTCACTCATTCAAATATTGAATACACATAACGTGCAATACTGGAAAAGTATAAATGTGTGCAAATGAAGGAACCCGGAGGTGAGTATCATGAGTTTTGATGCTGTGGTGAGAGTGCATGTTTGCACGTTGCTCATGAAAGAGAATGCACTGTGTGTGTGTGTGTGTGTGTGTGTGTGTGTGTGTGTGTGTGTGTGTGTGTGTGTGTGTGTGTGTGTGTGTGTGTGTGTGTGTGTGTGTGTGTGTGTGTGTGTGTGTGTGTGTGTGTTTCTGTCCTCTCCTGCTACCTCTGCCTGCCAACGACTTAGAGCCAACCAGACATCTGGACCCTAACGAGTATCACTACCTCATATCTGTGTGTCTGTGTGTGTGTGTGTGTGTGTGTGTGTGTGTCTGTGTGTGTGTGTGTGCGCACGTTTCTTTTTATACCCACATCACTTCTGTTCTTCATCCTCATCATCATCATCATTTCACACCCAGTGAGCTGAACTCAGCAGCGTGCCATCATCAAGTTATACAACTCCCTCTTTCTCTCTGTCTTCCTCCGTCTTCTGCGAACACACACTCTGGCTCTCCGGGGCGTCACAGCGGTAAAGAGAACAGACGACAGATCAGCGGTGCTAAAAGGAAATACCGCCGTTATAACTTCCATCACTCGTATCATTTCCTGTTTCTTCGCGTCCAGCTAGTACACGGTTTAATCCACGTAGTGCCGTGTCGCTCGGCACTGAATTCCAGGTCTGATTGCCTTCTGCTGCTCGTACACATTCCTCAGTTTGAAATAATTGTGCGTAATCTATTTTTATTTCATGTACCTGAACAATCATAACTGTGCAGATGTATAATAGGAAAGAAGTAGAACTAATTGCAGGTGTGCATAAAAAAAACACCTGTTTCACATGGTGGGAATCTGTGGCAGGGAAATTAGGATTTATAATGGAACATCCTTTCGTTTTTTATTAGCTTTTTTCTCTTTTCCTATACAAACTAAATGTATGATAAGATTGAATTTTGTGTGCGTTTGTGTGCGTTTGTATACGTAACAAACCTTTACACCCTCCTCACCAGCGCCTCCTCTCTGTGTCTCTGTAGGATGCTAACAGTTTTCCGTCTGCACTCCTTCTCGCAGTCTTGGGTTGAACCGTCGGAGTGGAAGGGAGGAGTTCAGCATCACAGGGATGTTCTCTGTGCAGCTTTCCAGCCTCCACAGACTCTGGTAACAGGTGTGTGTTCATGTGAACTCACAAAGAACACGTTTTACATTAAATGTGCATGTTGTTATTTCTGTGTGGTCCCTTCCCTAAATTAAACTAACGTCCTTCATCCGGAGGAAATAGAAAGATGGAAGGGGGGGGGGGAATGAAATGAAACATCCTGCATTTAAGAAGTTTTGTTAAATGTCTGTTGTACTTTGATAGCCACACCGCTGAAAGTATTTTCCTTCATAAATCAGTATTTTATTCCTCAGAGGAACAACAGCTTTTCCTCTATTCTGCATTGACATTTGCCTTCACCACGGGCAGAAACCTGTACATGTCAGCGCCCATCAATAGGCAAGTTCCATCCGAATTAGCTACTTAATTAGAGCTGTTTTAAAGGCAGGTGAAGTGGAAAGATCAAGCACTATGTATGATTTAAAAAAACACCACTTACAGTGCTGTGCTCAGTGCTAAGACTCGTCTAATAAGAGAAAGATAAGAGGGATATTTTTAAAATATGTTTCTGTCTCTCTCAAATGTCTTCTCCTGTTTTCATCTCAACGTTGTTTGTCTGAACTAGAAGCACGTTGGACCAGCAGGGGTGGCTGGTTTTGTGCTCCCACTGAAGGTATTTCTGCTTTAATAGTGTTGGGGGAGGAAAAATATCAAATCATACATTGCAGAAAATTATCCAGAATTACCATCAAAATGATTAGGCAACAGATCAGTGCATGGATTCAGTGGTTCAGTGGCAGCGCTTAAAAATGAGTTTAAAATGGAGAAACGTCAGGCGCCGCCGGCTAACGGAGGAGCATGCAGGTTACTCTCTTCTTTATACCACTCTATTTTTTACTCCAGTTCTGTGGGTTCATACAAATGTTGGAATTCGTCTCCAAAGTTTTCTTCTTTTTTTTTGGTTTCGTGGCTCATGGAATTCAACCCTGGCAGTTTATCCCGTTTGCCAAGCTGTCACATCGAGCAACTCAACAGCGACAACCTCCATTAACCGATGAAAACATGCTCGTTACCTGAAGAAGGAGAAAAATAAAATAAAAAAAATCAACATCCTAACAAAAGATGAGCGGAATGACCCAGACCAGTAGACAGGATACTTGTTCAATTGCAGCACGGCAGCAATCAACGCATTCTTAGATGTTTCCGTCTGAGGGATTGAACTGGCAATCCTCCAGTCACTGGTCCGCTCCTATAACCGTCAAACTACAAACACTCTGCACCCAATTTGGTTTCGCCCTTCAGTTGGTGGAGTTGTATCACTTCGGCTCTCGCACCGAAATTTGGGGTCGTCAATCTGCGAGCGGAGCGTAGATGTAAACTGCAGATCTAGTTTGAGTGAGGGATGGAGGTGGAAAGGTAGATAAGAGTGGGTGGAGGGGAGGAGGGGGGGGATTGGAATTCAGGAGCTACTTTGTGAAGTTAGAAACTTCTTCCAAGTTCACTTGTGAGTGTTCAGTGCTCCTCTCTGCCTGCTTCCTCTCTGTATCCCAGTCTCTAAGTGACACTCCCTGATCACTTCTGTTTACTTTCTACCTCATCTCTCTAGTTAGTATCCCCCCGCCACACACACACACACACACACACACACACACACACACACACACACACACAGCCACGCTGTACCCTCCACCTCCAATTTAATCCAAATGCCCAATTTAAATTATGTTTATTAGGGCTCTCCCAGTGGGAGTGAGGAGAATTGAGACATACTTTCAGTCTTTTTAGCTTGAGTGTATGTGTGTTGTAAAGCTGCAGGCGGGGGATGGGGGGGGGGGGGGGGGGGGGGGTATATGCTAGACAGAGAGAATATTTTGGAGGTATGTTTATTTGCCCATGTCTATGAAATATGACATTGTGGTTTTGGCATTTAAACCTAATCACTTACTCATTATGTAAATAGTTTAGGCAAGAACAATAGCTGTGATTGAATAGTTTGAATATGTATCTACTTACAAATGACTTGCGTCCACAATTAAAATTTATTTTTTCTTATGAACAGCACAAAGATAAAAGCAGTGTCTTGTTTATGAAGCTTGGGCATCAAATCTATGACCTTGCAGTTTTTCTATTTTCGGAGGTACAGATTTACAGATTTAATCCCTTGTCCAAAAACGAACATAAAATGATGTAATCCATTCATATATTCCTCCCACGCTTTGATATCCAGTGCATTGCTCTCCCTTGCTGCGGCCTTTGGGGCGATTGTGGGGGGAAAAAAAGATTGAATCACATTCACGCCCCGATCTCCATGCGTTTCTCCACACTTCTCTCCTCGCGCGCTACATCAAAAGGTGGCTGTGAACTTTGTGTTATTTTTCCACATGAACTATTTCCTGCTAATTTCTTCCCCGAAATCCGTCGAGCACAAAGGCGGCGTCTAAAAGCGGTGACGCATTAGTTTCCGTCGCCAACACATTTCTTCGGGGGCTGCGGTGACTAATGTGGTTCTTCACATCAAAGCGCGCGTGCTGCCAAAATGATGTGCTAGGTATGTGCCAAGTGAAAGCAATGGTGGCACCGAGGCCACCAGTGACAAAAGTCAATTTAAAGTTCTGTTGGACACACACATGCTCAGGACTGTGTGTGTGTGTGTGTGTGTGTGTGTGTGTGTGTGTGTGTGTGTGTGTGTGTGTGTGTGTGTGTGTGTGTGTGTGTGTGTGTGTGTGTGTGTGTGTGTGTGTGTGTTAAATTGAATCAAGTTGAAGCAGGAACATTTGGCTGATGTGGGACTGAAGCTTTCCTCATACATATTCAGAGACTCCTTTAGGTTCCGCTTGGCTTCTCACACACTGACACTGTCAAACACACACACGCACCAGGCAGGCTACATGTACACAGGGGTTCTGTGTACCTCCCCCAGTCACCCCCCCTACCCTTTTCCTCCTTTCCTCGGATCCCTTAATCCTCCATGGCTGAGCACCTAGCAGGCGACCGAGGACCAACTCGTCTGAACTTTGATGGGCAGTCAGAACTGTTTTAGAAATGGAAATGCGAGCGCGGCAATCGGAACGCACTGAAAGACTGCAATGTTTGTGTTTTTTTTTTCCAAGCTGAGGATGCTCTGATTTATGTGTCCTGTGTATCTCCAAATTTTCTTTCTTGACAAGCCAGTCAGGTAAAGGCTGAGATGAAGCCGTTTGAGGCATAAATGTCATAAATGTCCTCAAGTGATGTCACTTGAGTCAGCACCTGTTCGGTCTGAAGACTAAAATGTAGGAAGAAAATCTGTGAAAATCTGGAGAAAATCTTCTCTCTGATTGAGGCTTCATTAGCATAGCATAGCATAAGCAGGCCGTGTGTGCGTGTGTGTGTGTGTGTGTGTGTGTGTGTGTGCGTGTGCGTGCGTGTGTGTGCCGGTGTGTTCGAGCACTTTTAAAAAGTTAATAAGGGTGATGTTAATCCAGCTCAATTTTAAAGCTCAATAGTGTGTGGATGATGCTGATACCTATACCCTCTCACCCCATTTATCACTCTGCATCTCTGTCATGCACACATACACACACACACACACACACACACACACACACACACACACACACACACACACACACACACACGGCATGAAATCCAGGCGCTGGCCCTGGGCTGCATGAATAATGCATTTGACCCACGCTCTCATAAACCTTATACCTCCTATTGCTCACACATACATGCCTCCCACAGCTAGCACGCTCCTCACATATCTCATTAACTCCTGCTGTTCAGCTATCAAACCACCTGATGAGATTCCTGCCTCATATAATAAACACACACTTTCTTACGTATAATGCCGATTATTAGGAAGGCGCTTCCTCTTGAGGTGAATGTGGAGTGCGGGAGCAGACGGTGGGCTGGGGACGGGTGTTGAGCTTTAAGGTGGTTGAAGTGGCTGCCTCACATAATTCAGCAGCACGGGGAAAGTTGAAGGGTGTGTGTTAATTGTTAATATTTCTTCTGACAATATGCAATATTCTTTCCGTGCATTCGTCGATGCCACAGCAGCGTGGGCTCACTTTGCATGGTCTCGCCTCTGTTGTGTGCAGGAAGCTGTGATGGAGAGATTATAGTGTGGAACAACAGCACAGAACGAGCTCTGAGGAAAATGCGGCCGTTCGCCGAACAGAGAGAAGGCAAGAAGTCTCGCTTTCACACACAGATGCCACTAACTTCAACACGCACCTTATTTTGCAATGAGAAAGTAAAGGTTTCTTGCCCTCCTGCCTGTGTTCTGATATTCTAGGTCATTTCCCCCATTCTCATCATGGTGTGAATGGGAAAGAAGACGCCGGTGTCTCCGTTGCTGTCACTAGATTGTTCTTCATACCAGGACGCACGCCTGCAGCTGCAGGTGGAGTATTGAAAACTAACTGTGGATTCCACATCGACCTTGAAGTTTGGGTGATTTGTTAAAGTAGGTTTTGTAATATCTGAGACACGGCAGCACAGCCTCGGGACCTGTTCCAAAATGAAACCAGTGATCCATCACTCGCAGGGTCGCCACCCAACGACAAGTCTATATTTTGACCTGAGACACATTGTCGCTCAAATTAACATGTCACGTTTCCCTTGTTGCCCTTGTTGGTTTTATTCTAACCATGTTTGTGGGCCAAAGCCTATTTAAACATATGATTCTGCTCATATATATACTGTAGTTTGAGTTGTTATGTATGAGTTATAGTTGATGCAAACACAGGGAAGTTACTTCGGAGAGTTGAAAGAGTTCTCCAATCAAAAGCCTTACTTAAATGCAACACACACTGCATATCCTGCCTTGTTTTTGTTGTTCGGTGCAGCAGGCTTATATTTACACAAAGACGGTAAGGCTTTCGGCTGAGTTACTACACATGAATTATTGTTTGACGTCGTGAGTTTTCTTCGTGTTTTCCAATTTTAGATTATTTTCATATGCAGTATCACAAGCTCAGAACTTTTACTTTTCTTTCCGTCTCTATTTTAACTCGTCAACTTGGGTTTGGTTTATTCTCCGTACTATTCCTGCAGCAGCTGCTGCTCCAGCCAGCTGAAGCTCGGGCTGTGACCTTCACTTGTTTTCTCTCTACTGGCCATCGGGGGCAAAAAGTAGTCTGAATGCATGGACGTCTATGAGAGAATGACGCCTTCTCACTTATGGTCTCAAATGCTTTTTTCAAGTCTTGTTCAACAGAGTCTGATGTCCACTTTATATTCTCACTTTTACAGGCGGTGCAGACTTGGTGTCCTGCGGGGGTTCGGGTGTGGTCAGACTCTGGAACACCGTCCACAGCCGTCTGGTGGGACAGTTCACGGCTCACAACGGGGACCTGGGCTCCATCGTTATGACTGTCAGCCCCTGTGGGAAATATTTAGTCACAGCTGATACGGAGGGAACACTCAAGACCTGGGACGTGCAGGTAGGTGTTATATATGTGTATATTGCATATCAGTCGCCATGACGTTTGTGTAAATACTGTCAGAAATACAGCAGCCGATGATGGAGACTGTTGAGCCAGAGGGAGGGATGGAGATCAAGAGACAGACTGTCGTAGATAAAGACAGATTGTACTCCTTGTTTCTATTAGATCAGGCATGTTGTTCACTCCTGAAAGTGACAGACATGTCTGTCTTTTTGAAGCCTCAGCAGCTTACTCGAGTACACGCAGACCTGCCAGTCATTTAGAAAAACCTCCACTGATACAGGCCCTTATTTTATTTTCAAACTTTAGAAGCAGTTGAGTCAATGGGAGGAAATTGTTTGCAATGTTCATCCTTCTTTTAACAGACTCTTAAATGTGTAAAAAATATTTATATTTATATATATATTTGGTAAAGTTAGCTGATAAGAGAGTCGATATATCTCGGAGAGGCCTTTTGACTTCTTAACTCCAGATTACGCAGACTTGGACCGCACCAACGCTACGAGGCGTAGCCGCGTCACTGTCACGCTCATAATGGCAGTAAAAGAACACCCTCTCGGGTATTATTGCCACAATATTCAGAGCTCAACTCCCCGTCACCGTTTACAAGGGGGGATGAATTCAGATGGATGCCTCTCATTTGGCTCGCAGTTAATTTATGGAGATGTATGTATATATGTGGCGCAGTTGAAGAAATTTGACAAGCTCAGTGCTCTGGTAGAAATCCTGTCCTTTGGCATGTTTGGAGCATGCTTTGGGAGTCAGCTGGCTGACTTAACAGATGCAAGACTTCACTATTCACGACCAGGTCTCCTCCTAACATGACACAGCACCTTTGTTGTGGTTATTTTACATATCACACGGCAACAAAAAGAAAATATAGATGAAGTAACCCGCTGCTCTGCTCCTCTGTCACTCAGCATTATTGTCTTCAACCCGATGACAGAATCACCAAAGAGCCTCCGAAACTGCTGTGTAGTTTCCGCCCGCACCTCGATCGTGTGACTCACCTGGAGATTTGTCTCCATGGCGACAGGCTCCTGGTCCTCTCGGCATCACTGGACTGCGGCGTGGCACTTAGCCACCTGCCCGGAGACACCGTCGGCCTGTTCGGACAGGTACGCGGGTCGTTTCAGTCCACCGCTATCAATAACGCAACATAGGCCTCATGTGGGAGAATAAATAGCTTTGGATGGCGGGGATATTGTTCAGCGCCACCCTGTCAAGGTAACGGCCTCAGATCCTGGCGGTTGAAACGTACTGCGGTGAGGCTGGCTCTGATAAAGACTTTACCTCCCACTCTGCGGTGAGGCTGGTGGGTGGTAGCATCCAGTTGACGAAATAGATGTGAAACCCAGCATCAAGCCACAGTTAGACGTGCGTGTGTGTTTGTGTGTGTGTGTGTGTGATAAAGGAGGCCCATATTAGGTTAGCCCGGGGCAGTGTCTGCTCAGTGTTGCTTCATTTCAGTTTGCCTCAGGCTCACACACACACACACACACACACACACACACACACACACACACACACACACACACACACACACACACACGCCCAGACAGACAACCACACAAATAAACACATATACATATACATTCGTGCACCGTGGACATTATTATTACATTCATGCCACAGTGAAAATTCACGTCTGCATCCACTTAAACACATAACTGAGCTGGTGGACAAAGAGAGACGCTTGTTTCTAGTTTGTGTTCACTTTTTAGTGTTTCATGCCATATTTCTATTTCATTAAATACCTCCAGATTCACTTCGTCGTCTGTGTAATGTTGATCAGAGGTGAATTCTGCAAATGAAAGACGACATCCATATTCAGCACATCGGGTTATCAAAGGATACACCGTTAATTATGAATATGTTTTTGAGCACGGAGAACATTTCCGACAGTGACTCGCATTAAAGCGGCTTCCTACTACGGTTTGATGAGAGCTCCTCAGGGAGACCAGGCTGCAGCATTAAGCCCCGAAAACTCCACAAGACGCCACCTAATCTCTGGATTCAAAGTAGCCATCATGTTGGCCACAAGGTCATCTCGCCCTGACGCCAAATGTTTTGCTGTTCTTTTGTTTTCACTGCTGTCCGTCATCCGCAGGAGGAGCAGTGGTGCTTGGAGAGACCTGGACCCCTGGACCTGCGGTGGGAACTAGAGCGGAACCAGAGAGACCAGGGAGGGCAGGGAGGAAGGAGGTCACCTCCAGACACTTCCTGGACCAAGACCCGACACCTCGGCAGAGGGTGGAGAGACGGGGATAAAAGACTGTGAGACGGATGCATGAGTGGACAAAAGTTGAGTCTGTCTAAAGTACATTGTGCTGATGTTCACAGCTCTGATTCACTGTTTTTGATTCGTCCTCAAGACATTTTACATGGTCTGCCATTTTTTTGAGTGGCATTTCAGAGGGAAAACCGAAACGTTTTAAAGAAAAATGTTTTTCTTGACATCATTTAACGTATATTCTATTTTAAAAGAGTCATAACAATTGTACAAAGAATACCAAGCCATTGTTTATTATGTTTTCAAAAGAATGCAGAAAAAGCACCACTAAATTGCTGCTTTTTTTCCCCCCCCATTTGATTTCTATGCCTGAGGACAGTGTGGTGTGTAACTGTGAATCGGCGTGGCTGCCTTTCACTACCACAAAGAATGAAATGGCATTTGCGATGCTCCCAGTTCTCTGATTTGTACTCTGATGCTTAGAGGACCGAAAGAGAGATCGCATTCAACATCCCTTTTTTTTTCGGGGGAGTGAGTGTTGCTCGTGGTTTGAAAAGTGATTGCTCTGTAATCTCGAAGTCAGTAAAAGTTGACAGTCCTCATTGGAGTTCTCAAAGTCAGTACTCCCGTTCATTGCCAATGGAGTAGCTTCAGGCTGTTACAGACATTTGACATCACGCATTAGAGGATTTTATTCTCTGCTTTTCTACATTTGCGAGTGTTATTTTGCTCTGGTAAGAATGTGGACTCGGAAATGACCGACATTATAACCATTAAACAAAGCCATAAAGATTTCTGCGAGTGGACCACATT
>NC_139924.1:14750217-14917717 GCF_963514095.1 Eutrigla gurnardus
CTGCCTGCTTCTTCTCATGTGTTACATTTACATACATGATCAATTTAGCCATTGGTTTTCTTCTCCCTCATCCTTGTCATTATCGTCCCTCCCTCCGATCCCAGCACATCTCAGACTGGTGATGGATTCTAATGACTGAGCTCGAGGTCCTTATCATTAGTGTAGGCTCTACGGCACACAAACACACACACACACACAGGAAAAAAGCACACACACACACACACACACACACACACACAGGAAAAATGCACACACACAAACACGGCAACACACTTAAATATGATCCCCCCCGTTCTCCCTCATCTGCAATTCAAAGTAGGTCCGGCGTGCGATGTGTGCCCCAAAAAATGCCTAATTAATTGAATTCGCTGCGTGTAAAAAAAAATCTGGGGAAAAGAGCACAACTGTTGTGTGTCGAAAAGAGGAAGTGGGCTGACGATGCTGGCCTGCCGCTGCATGCCCTAGAGCCTGTGGCAGTGTTAGCATTTCAAATTGAGTTACACGCTAAACAAGCAAAGCAGTGTGCGGGTGCTAACTCATCTGTTTATAGCGGGGCCTGCCTTGTTTGTTCTCTTTACGCGCCCGTTTGGGTATAGATTTTCTTTATGTGCGCGCGTGTGTGTATCGGCTTCTAATTCTTTGTTTTAACAATATGAAAACAAATGACATTCCACATGAATGAGTGTGAAGGTGTGTGTACTGGTATTTTCCTCCCCTCCCCCCCCCCCCCGGAGTTTGTCTGCGGAGGCTAAACACTCATCATGTAAATCAGCGAGCTATTAGGAGCTGGCTCCCCTTCCTCCTCTGCTTTCTTATGAAGATGAATAAGAAGCACGCCGGTGATAAAGGGGAGAGGAGAAGAAATGAGATGAACTCTGTGATTAAAGTGCACTGCTGTATGGGCCCTCTTGGTGCAGTTATCTTGTATGCCTGCGTGTGTGTGTGTGTGTGTGTGTGTGTGTGTGTGTGTGTGCAGCTCCGTCGTCTCAGTTTGCTCTGTTTTTAAGGTGACATAATTTTAACATTTGCACCATCCTTTACGTTCCTCTGCTCGTGCCTATATATCAAACAAACAGAAAAATGCGTGGAACCATTAAATTGCGATTCCACGGTGTGAGTTCACTCACATACGGCCTCCGGAGATTTAGGCTAATTTATTGGTGATTTGAACTCATAATTGAGGTTACGTGTGTCCATGCAGTATGTATACGCTCATGCTCGTTCCACACTTTCTTTAATTGGCCCGAAGCAGCCGGGCTCGCTCTACCGCCTTAACTGTTTGAGTGGTGCATACATCTCCGTTCGTACGCTCTGCTTTTAAGATGGCTTCATTTGTATGTATGAGTTTGGTGGCAGGTGAATTAGTCGGAATCTGCATGCACATTGCAGCTTATTGCAGCATAATTACCATAAATCAAATTTATATTTGTCATGTAATTTAGTACTCATCTTGGTATTGCCTGGTTGATTCCAGCATCCACCACAAATAAGATTTATTGTCATACAGATTAATAACTCCAGCACACACACACACACACACACACACACACACACACACGCGCACACGCGCACCACCCACACGTGTCTCGAGGGAGCGATCATAATACCACGACAGTGTGTGAACATTTGACACTTCGGATACAGTATTTCACCCCTCAGCGTTTCAACCCCACACTCTTCCAGTCCTCGTCTCTCGTGTGATTACCAGCCAATTCACTGAGAGCGGCTGCTGCGACTCAGATATGTAGATTGTCGGGATGCGCTGCAAGAACTCATCCACAGGACAGATGTCACAACACAACACCTCTCCGAACTGACAGTGTTCCCATTTCTAAAACGTTTGGTTGCGAAATGTTTCAGACGTGTGTCCCGATGTTCCAAAACTTTGAATTTTCATAACCGAACCCAGACTCTAATTACCTCTAATGCATCACATAGGTTCGGCGTGGACTACTTAGTATGTGAATCCTCCTGTGCTTTCACAGATATTTGAGTTTTACCCACAATTCTGTCACACTCAAACTTCACTTTGGAGCCAAAAATAAAGCCAGCGGGAGCCGGGCGGACGAATCCATAAATAAACAGCATCTTTAAATAACTGCAGCCTTCGTCAAATGAATATGACAACAAATTAAAGGAAGGATTTTGCACATTATCTGATCATTTTGCTTCCACTGTTTGCTTTCATTGACTTATTCTCGGTATCTAAAGAGCACAGAGGGTTGTTTGGACAGTGTGGCCTGTCAGCCAAACACCTCTCGTTTGTTTTTCTAGTACAGAGACCAGAGAGAAGAACTGATAGAAAAGTTCAATAAGGTATTTCACCAACCGAAACTTTTATTTCCAAGAAGGCGCAATGTGATGTTTTTCCAGCTCATATATAATACATAACGTATTCATGAGAAGAGTCCATGTTATGATGAATGGAAATGAAAGACAGATTTACATGACAGCGATACTTATAATGCCTAACTTTGCCTTTTCCTTATTAGCTGTCGGCAAAATGGCGATTAAATCAGACGCATTAAGGAAAAACAATCACATGCAAACTGTGAAATTATACAGTCAGACAAAACCAACTGAGTTGAATACACCTGTTTTAATCTAGTAGTGACAGTTGAACATGAAATACTGCCGTCACACATAAAATCCTCATAACTCCAAATATAATGAAATATTTCCATGCGCAGAAGGATGCCGGTGAATTAGAAACCGCTACAGGTGCAGCATTAGTCATGAAGTCTTTTCTTGTGTTTTAATAAACTCATATTATAATTTGTTTTCCATATTTATCACTTTTCTTGGGTAATGCAGACTATGCTGGCCCTGAGATACAAAACACAACAACAACAATGTATAAAGCATATTTGCAAAAATGGAAAACGCAACAATAGTCTAATGTTTTGCACCTCAGGGCCACCGTAGCTGACACTGGGAGATTTCAGCAGTAACCCACGGCTTGTGAGGACTGTGCCATCTGTAATTGATTGAATACAACTGTGTTGTTTCCTTTATTTATGGATTTGTTTGAACTATTAGTTTGCTCAGACGTTCATTGTTAAACCCTCAAAGCAGATCATTCAGCATGGATGTTGCCTGCGTGACTTTTTAATGGTGAAGTGATTGAACGATGGAAATGACTGGTTATTGTGGGTTTTTTTATGAGAGCCCATGAGGGCGAGAGGGGAGTGACAGAGGCTATTCCACCCATTCTAGCATGTTATGTACAGGAACTGCAGAATAATGGGGACGATCACTCAAATCAGGCTTATGTGCTGCTGTTGTTATGTTATTGTCCCCCGAAGAGGAAGGAACGTCTGTGTGGGCGAGTGTGTCCATTAATGCACCGTATCAGAACAGCAAATTAAAGCCAGACATCTTTAAAAGACAGGGGCCGAAAAGAAAAGACTTTGATGAAAACAATCAATCAGTGTGCTGTTAAACTGTATCCAGTGTGTGTGTGTGTGTGTGTGTGTGTGTTTGTGCACGAGAAAGCATGACGACATTTATGCATCCACTCGAGTGTTTCCATGTGTTTCTGTGTGTGTCTGGCTTGAATGCGTGCAAGGAGGGCCGTTTGACTCAGAGCAGGAAGGCGCATGCTAACCGAATGCTAAGCAGCCGTTTTAACAGTCTTAATATTGAGAAGGGTGTCGGGCAATAAATTCACTCTGACACCGTGTGCTGCTTCCCCGGGGCAGGCCGCCGCTGATCAGCGGGCGCACACACACACTCTGGGTTGTAAATACCGATGCCCTCACAAGTCAAAACAGGTTTCTTTTACACTTTATCTACCCTAGTCGGACCAACTGAGGGCGAAAGGAAGAGGATGTATGCGAGATGAGGAGGAAGTGTGGAGAGGACGGGATTAGACTGAGAAAAAAAAAAAAAGGCCTGGGGGGAATGGGGGAGAAAAAGTATTGGAAAGAAACAAGTTAAGGAATAGCCCATGAGAGAGGAAACAAGAGGGTAAGGATTAGAGGAACAGAGAGAAGATGAAAAGAAGAGAGAGGAGGAGGACGAGAGGTTGACTGGCAGATAGAAATATGGGGAATGGAGGGAGAACAGAGGTTACACACAAAGAGGAATTGTCGATAAACAGCAAGAAAGATAAAGGGAGTAAGGTGAGGGAAGGAATGAAGGATGGGCAGTGAGATGATTATAGTGTAGAAGAGTAAATATGATGAAAGAAATGAACAAACATAGCAACCCGACACCTTTTTTTAAGTTAATGACCTTCACACTAATCTTCACATCTTTTAGAATATATTTTTACACATATTTTTGCCTGATTTTCATCTTTATTTCTGTCTCCACTCCACGAACCATCTGACTTAACATTAACTCACAGAATGTGAAGGTGTGGCGTACACGCAAAGAAGCTCTAGTATCCATAGCGGTCCACACACTTAAGTAGTCGGTACTTAAATATCCAGCAGTAAATGTCCCGTGCCATCTATAGGCAGTTCAGAATAGAGAATATGGCATAAATATTCATATATTATTACTATTCTGGTACCATACCGCTGAGTTCTCCTTAAGGCCACAGTGAGCTCTTCAAAGCCAATGGATTTCTGAGTACTTTAACATAATATAGCCCTGCATTTTAAAAAGCCTGTTATGTATACGTATCCGTGTGTGTGTGTGTGTGTGTGTGTGTGTGTGTGCAGTCCACATTGTCTTTTCTGAATGCTAAAAAAAACCCTTTGACTGATCCACTTTAGTGTGGAAATCTATAGAACGCTGCATTGGAAATTGCACAAAATACACACTTAAACTGCTCCAGGTTGGTGGCTTAACTCTCAGTGCACCCGCTCACCTGTGTGTCGGCTCAGAACGCCACGTGACCGTTTGGCCCTGTGGTCCTATCCCCGTCGCTGACATCCCCTAATAATCTCCCTCCTCTCTCCATTCAGCCACTAACTGGAAGCATGTGTGTGTGTGTGTGTGTCATGAAAGCATTAGAAGGGTACGTGTGCGGGTTTAGAAATAGAGATACGGGCCATGTGATGGCACAAAAGACAAATCACAAATACGTCAAATTCACCGATTTTTTTGCCGACATTTAAATTTTTTATGTGACTGAAATATTGAAGCCCTCTACCTGCCTGCAGCGTATATATCTTTTCCAACCTCTCCTCACCTCCTGTTCAAGGTTTTTTAAATTCTGGACAAGCTCTCACATCTCTCTCTCTCTCTCTCTCTCTCTCTCTTCACATCTCTCTCACTTTCTTTCTTATCTTCCTCCTGTGCCCTTACACCCCTCCACGTCCTCTTTCTCTTCCTCGTGTCCTGTCTATCATCGCTGCCTTCCCAGCCTAAGTAATCTCCCTCCATACTGTGTTTCACTCGTTCTCTCTCATCTTCCATCCATCCTTTCAATCTACTCTCTGGCTGCTGCTAGTTTCATTCTCCCTGTTCCTCAGTCCCCCACCCTTCCCTTTTCCCCCTCCCGCTGCCCGTGCATCTGTAGCTCCTTTCCCTCTCTCTCTCTCTCTCTCTCTCTCTCTCTCTCTCTCTCTCTCTCTCTCTCTCCCCCTCTCTCCATCGCTCCCTCTCTCGCTGTCTGTTCTTCCATGAAATTAAAGCGCTCTAAGCTGCTGTTTAATCAGAGCCTGTTTGGGAAAGTGCTGCGATGACAGAAACTGTCCATCCCAAGTGCTGTGTCTATGTATGCATGTATGCCATACTGTTTTCCTGTGTGTGTGTTTGTGTGTGTGTGTGTGTGTGTGTGTGTGTGTGTGTGTGTGTGTGTGTCTATAATTCTATATGATAAAGAGAATTTTTCCATCTGTTTTTGCGCTTGTGAATGTGTGATGAAAGATGCGGTTAGATGACCATTAATCCATAGATAATCGGCATTAGCAGGCGGTGCAGCCTGATACACCAGTGATTAACTAAAACATCTGTATTGTTTACTGTTGGGGTGGCGGGGCTGCAAAAATGAGCACAGATAAACAGAGCTAATTAAATGCCGTTTGCCACCACACAACAGTAGTTAATGCCTGAGTGTTTGACATGGCGGAGGTGGGAGAGGGGAGGCATGACTGAAGCCTGTGAGCTGGTGAAAGAGATGACGTTACTGACTGTAATGCATTATTTCTCCACGTCTTTCTCTACTTTTTCTTTTTTGGTTTGGCATATTTGGGAAAAACACCTTCTTCCTGAGTGTTAGATGAACAGATTGATAGCCCTCTCATGTTTGTGCGTTGACTGTGGAGCTGGAACCAGGAAGTGTTTAACTTGATTTAGAGATTAGAAGCAGCTAGTCTGAGTGTCCAAAGTTCAATAAATATACCGATCAGCACCTCTAGAGCTCATTAAAAAGGCACATATTTTGTTTGTGTTATTTGTGCAACAACAGAAATGTGAAAAGTTTCATATTTCTTGGCAAACGCCAGGCAGGCAAATGTATTTAGTCCAAATGAAAAACAGATACATTGGGTTAATTGGTGAACTTTAGACTGGTATTTGTCACTTCACTGCACAATTTATTTTTTGTAAATGTGTTTGCCGATATTGTTAAATAGGAGTGCACGATGACACAAAAAGCATATTAACATACAGTATATATTAATTTCATCTCAACTTCAAGCTAAGCTAAACTACCTTCTATAAAAGTGGTAGGCTATTTTGCTCTTCTAACTCTTGACAAGAAAAAAAATAAATCTGAAAATGCTGAACTATTTCTTAGATTCCGGATGGATTTGATTGAGATAAAAGACTGAACTGATGCTAATGCTAATGCTTATCTAGCGCTCTTTAACATGGAAGGTGTTGGACTGAGGTGAAAGCCTCAGTCATTCCAACAGTGCAAACTGCTTTCCTGCACACAAACTGACAGTCACAAACAGTCATATCAAATTTGATTAAACAAACATAGGGATTCGTCGGCCTTCCTTCCTGAGCTCACAGTTGCACACCAGTGTACACACACACGCTCATTGAGGCTTAGGCCCAGACACCAACATGAGTGATGTTACTGCTCCTCATGCACACACATGTTGTGATCTTACAAAATAACGTATTTGCTCACAATGCCATGCTGCACTTTAGGTTTGTAAGTTATAAATGTGTTTGTGACGAAGGAATCGGAAACAAATGACATGCCATTCATGATATATTGAGCAGATCACCTCCCCAGAAGTATCCGAGGACGTATCATTCCTCAGGCCAAAGATCTCATCACTGTGGCGCGATCAATCCACACATAAGTGTACCACATGCGTGCTCTAGATGGCAGTAGAGGTGCAGCTCACTGACGGGCTAATGTGACTGTGAGCGTGCGCTTATGTGTGCGTGTACCTGCAAGAATTTGTTTGTTTGTGTGTGTATCGTGTGTGTGTGTGTGAGAGAGAGAGAGATTCCAGCAGTGAAATGTATTGGAGTTTTATTTTACCTGTGCTCCCACGCACATTGTTTTACACACATTGGAGGGAAAATTGTCTATTCTAAATCTTGTTCGTGCCACCATTTGTCTCTATAATCCATGGCAGAACAATAGGCTGATGTGATCAAACAGTATCAGCTTGTTCCCTGGTTATTAAATGTCATGTCTGACCCAGATTCCTACGCAGCAGTTATTGTCACACTCACTACTTTTCCTAGAGTTGGATGTAATAGAATGGGGTAAAATAAATTAAAAAAAAGGAACGACACCCAATTTCATTCCGATGCAGCTTTAACAAGGCAAGTCGGTGCTGCTGTCAAACCTTCCGACCGAGCCAAAATTAGCAATTCATCATCGTCCAATGAAGCATTGTGTATTTTCTGTATCCTACATTCATTTCCTAGACATTTCTTTCCCTGTTTTCATCCTTAATGCTTTTGGATGCAACAGCCATTACCTGCCTGCCCTGCTTCTTCTTTCATTCTTGCTTGTCGTCGACCAGTCGCTAAGCCCCACTAACTGTCAGATTCTCATCTCGGCTTAGATTGATGTGTGTGATCTCTATGTATATACTCTGTCTTGGGTGTGTGTGCATAGAGCCATCAGCATAATGCAACTGTGATGAAGAGCCACTCGCATGCATTCCTCCGTGGCCCCCACCCTCTCTTTCTCCTTCGTCTCTCACACTCACCCGTCTCTCCCCCCTCTCTTCCCTCCCATACTCGACCTCTCAATTTTCTCTCTTGGCCTTTGTGTCCACCCCTCTGGCCTCATACCCTCCTCCAGAGCTCTCATTACCTTCCTTTCTCAGTGACATCCAGTGTACGGCTGGCCATCAGTTCCCCGACACCTCGGTGTTCACATCGCTCCTTTTTTCTTCTTCTTTCACTCACACTGCAACTGTCTTCATCACTTACTCCCTCTCACTCAGCTTTTGTATTTCTTTTCGAAATTCCTATCAACCTTTCATTCCATACTGTCACCTCCTCATCACTGGATTATGCTTCGTCTGTGTCGCTCCTACAACACATTAGTTAGTCTACAGCAAATATCATATATTCCTATATGAAAGTGTGCATCCGTCTCTTTCTTTATTGCTCTTTTCATTCAGAAGCACAGCGGGATCTTCAGCTGGAAGTTAGGAGGAATAAAGATATTATTAGATGAGTCAGCATACTGGACTATTGTCACGATGTCAATGACTCAGACAAGTATTCCTGTCCATGTTCTTGTCCCACAGAGGTCCAAAAGTAATGGCACTGAAACTCATTCTATGCCCCCCTCCATCATATAGCTCAGATCTTTTTAGCCTGGCATGTCCATTGATTTCTTTTTTCAGTGAGAAGAACCTCAGCAAGAAGGAATCTCATTATTTTCAGATGATGGGATCTGCAGTTGGATGTTCCACACAGCCGTGAGAGTAAGTCATGGTTGTATCTCTTAACAAAGCAGCATTGCTTCGGTTGTGGACTCAGCAACAATATCAGCCATTAGTACATTTTCATCATAAAACAGTCATTACAGTCCCTTTTTTTGATTAAAATGATGTTGAAAATTGGATTGGTTTACAAATTGAAAATGAAAACTTCACTAATTAGTTTCACTTAAATTAATTATAATTTGATGCTATTGCAATAAATGAAAGGAATGCCTGGTATTGCTGGAACTCTCCTCAAGAAAATATTGATTTGATCTAAATAAGTTCAACTGTAATTGATCAAATAAATAATGAGTGAAATCTATGAGTGAGCTGGTTCCAGGGTCATCGTTTTGTGCATGCTGTCTCACATGACTGTGAGATTCAATGGAACAGAGACATCATTGTTATTGAAAATTTGTCTAGCCATTGCTTTTCATGCTATATCAGTCAAAAAAGGTCTATTGAATAGAAGGGATTCATTATTAATCATATTAGTAACTATATGCTTACTATAAAGTCCATTCATTAGTTTTTTCTGAGCATTTATTTTAAAATGTGCTATAATTGGATGGAAACTTCGCTTATGGCAAGTCAAAAATGTTTACCTAAAAGTGTTTCACTTGTTTTGGCTGGTTGGAGCTCTTGCATGACTGTACACTGTGGTGCTCTCCAAGGTGCTGATCCCGTTGCTGGGAGCAGCGAGGGAGCTATCCAGAGTGCTGTCTGCTCCGTAGAAAGTAGCTGCAGTGATAACTATTCAGAGCGAGGTCTGTGGATTATCCATAATATCTGGGACATTGTTTCTGGTGTTCAATTTTTAAAGTGCAATTCTTCAATGCTGTGAGCTCTGCAAATAAAACCCCGTTTACATGAATAGGGCACTTTCGCAGCAGTTAGTTTGACTTGTCATAACAGAAAAGGCACTGATGGAAGTTCCTTTTAATGTTAGCTCTGTTCCATTTCGGTTTCACTGTAAGCAAGTGTGTATGTGCTTGAACCCTGGAATTGTCATTCATTTTATCAATTACACCTGTTCTTTTCCTGCTCTTACATTCTCGCTCTCTCGCCCTGCTCAAATCCACGGGGGATCATGTTAAAACAAATATACAAGCCCGTACCACTGCTTCGTCTTACTGCCTTACTTCACTGTAGGTCAGTTGAGTTGACTTGAATCACTACATCACACATTCCTTTTGATTCAGAGCACTTTAGTTTGATTTGGTAGGATGACTTCGGGTCAGGAACCAAATAGCATAAGGCTAAATGCTTTCCCTACCATTAATTTAATGGGCCTGGTTGTTAATGCTGTTACCTGACAGTCAAAGCAAACAAAGGGTCTGGTTCATGGGCCAGTTGTTTGTCTGTGAAAGTTTTTCCTGTGTGTAAATGCTGTAAATCCACTTTTTTTTCAAGATTATTTAACAATTTCTCCATTATTTCATCAATATGGCCCCGGGGTTATCAGGATTATGCCCCTGTGCATACCAGGAGTCACAGACATGCTGTTGATTCTGGCTGGCTGACGACTTTCTCTCTGTCCCTGTTGCTACCACTCTATCATCGCTAAAAGGTTTCCAACCATTGCCAAACAGTCAATATATATCCAGCACAAGGCCACAGAGGAAGGGTTTAACCCAGCAGATGACATTCAGTACAGTGCCATAATCATTGCCTCCTAATGAATTAAATAGCCCTGACATTTCACAGCATAACACTTGTCATTTTCCCTGCAACCGCTCTGCTGTTGTACCCCTCCTTTCATGCATTCTGTCGCTCTTGTTCTTTCTCTTCCATAGCTGCATGCCCCCCCATCTCTATACCCCTCCTCGCTCCCTCATACACATTCTCTTCTCTTCCCGTTCACTCATCGGTATGCCACAGCACGGCCAACTTTCTATGCGGGCAGAGCTGAGAGAAAGAGAGAGAGGGGGAGAAAGTCACTGTTTAGCAGCAGAGACAGAATCCAGCTGGAGGGTCACAACCCTAAATGACCATCCACACACACAGGTACGCTCAATAAGTCAAACATTCACACTCCCCTGATGGCTGGAGCAATAGTTCATACGCCAACAATGTCGGAAGAGAGCGAGAGAGAGAGAGAAAAGGAGAGAAAGTGAGAGTCGGAAAGCATGATTTAGAGGTGGAGGTGTGTTCGTTGCTTCTTGAGCCTTAATTGTCCTGTGCTTTGGTAGTGTGGACGACAAGGAAGAATAGAGACATAGAAAAAAAGTAGCAATGGTCTGCAGTAGAAGAATTCTTTTGCAATAGCTAGCGTCAGAAAGTTTGTTTTGTCCTGGAATACAGATGAGGGCTGGCTGCACTGTAATAGGACAGACAGAGACGGACTCCTTGACGCACAAACAGAGCCTCTGAGTCAGTTTGAGTTTCCTCTATTAGGCACATAGCAGGCATATGCAAGAACATCATTATTATGGCGCACCTATTAGAAAAGAAAAACTCCAATAAAAATATATATTTTTTTCCAAACAATTTCCGGCTAATGAACAGATGCATAGTGGCTCAGCTTCCCTGCAGACAAATAAGCACACTTGTGGACACATACCCATTTTATCTCTCCTTTTAGTCTTATCAAACTCATTTTGGTACATTTATTCTTATGGGGCGAATGGGAGATAGTATTTGCTTCTGATCTCATCAATGTGTCTCATCATGAAAGTCAACTGTTGAAAGAAAAAAAAAAAAAACCCAACGAGGCTTCAAAGTCTAATCAGAGCTATAACATGATGCTGTGAGGATTTTAATCAGGAGGGAATTCCCGCTGCCCGTGATTACTGAGGCAATAGGGGACTTGATGTCTTTGAAACCGATCTCTATTCCTTGAACAAACAAAGGCATACTACAAAAAATATTTTTTTAAAAGTTGAAGATTAACCAACAAATCTAGGCAGGGGAAAAGTTCAAGGCGGAAACAAAGTGAGCTCCGGGGAAACATGCATGCAGACCTATCGCGAGACGAGGGAGGCGTTTGTTGCCGTAGCAACGACAGCCCCAACACATCGCGAGCGGAGGAGCACGCCGCCGGCTTTAAAACCTGGAAGATTGATATATTATTTCATGACAATAATGCACGACCAAGTAAAACAGTGAACAGACGAGAGTCACGTGAGGTAAGTCAGTTAGCGGTAACGTTACGTATTCTCAGACGTGAATGTGCGTAACGTCATAACGTTCTACTGACGTAGGCACTAGTTAGCTTAATGTTGACTGCCTTTCAATTAAATTCTTGCTGTGACCTTTACTGTTACAGTTGCCGAAACGCATTGGTTGAGTGTACAGTCACTTTATCTTTTGTCTTAGTGTTACTGTTGCTGCTTTTCAAGGCAGCTACATTTTGCGCTAGCCTAACTATGGTTAGTCCACGTTTACCCATGAATTCATGTGCAAAAAAAAAATGGTTGTCATTAGTTTTAATGTCATTAGTAATAATGGCCTGGCAATTAAAAAAATATATTGTTTTCTGCTTTAGCAAAGACAATTTTGGACCAACTCAACTGGGCTATAGGAGTGAGCTAGCTAGGAGCTAGCTAGGTATGCTCAGCCATTGACACTGTGGTTGCCAGGGGAGTTTGAGTTCCTCACCTGACGTCACTGTGTTGAATCTGCTGCTGTGAAAGCTGATGTCAAGATGAACCGAATGTCGCTTCACAATAAGCTCAGTTACTTGCAGGTGTGACTGCCTTGCTATTACCAGTATATGATATCCGCCTTACTGGCTGATTTATTTTATTGCCAAACAGAGTTGCCAGCCATTTGTCAAGCACATAAATCTGCTAGATGCAATTCAAAAACAAAGGGTTGCTTGTTTTAACTGCCTCTCATACATTTAAGCAAATCTGTCCCTGCTATTTTGTTCATTCCACCGCAGCAGCGCCATTCATTTATGGTTGTGTGTGATTTAGCCCAGCGTGATAGACAGTTTTCTGCCATTACTGTTGATTTTTATTGCAGAAGAGAGTCTTTGTAAAAAGCAGGACGCAGGAGGAAGACCTGAGCCCCCCCCTCCAGAAAGAAGAGACATGAATTTAAATGACTTTGTGGTGCTTCCCAACAACAAGGCCAAATCCGTCAAGCTCAATGCCAGGTACGATGAGATAAGATCAATGATGTGATTTAAGGTATTTGGTAGAAGCCCATTAGGGTTACGTCTCTGCCATACTGCTTCCATGCGTTCCCATTTACATTCTGCCCAGAAAATGACTATTTCACAACATGCAGTTTCAGGCAAGATAAACCTTGTGGCCTGGATTCTGATCGTTTTCTGTGCAGTCTGTTTGTTCTCTTCATAATGCCCAATGCCAAATTGAGTCCGATCTCCTATATAGTTTCTCAACTGCCAACAGGTAATTGACTGAATTGATGTCTGGCTTGGTGGTACTATGATCCAGTGTCTAATTGATTAAAGCATTGATCAGCCATGGCAACAGGGATCTACCAGTGCAGTAGATGAATTGAACTTATTGATGAAAGCCACACTGTCCAATGTGACGGAGTAGGTCATTTGTATGATTGATTGTTGTCGATTGATTGCACATATGCCTGTGTGTGTACGTGTGTGTGTGTGTGTGTTGCCATAGGAACCTGCAAGAACTGCAGATGGAGACGGTGACGTTGGCCCAGCAGAGCAAAGAGATGGAGGAGAAACTGCAACAGCTGAAGGAGAGCATGAGTAAAGAGAAGGAGGAGAGAGGGTGAGTCTCAGAGTTACGGTTACTGTACTAGAAAAGCAGGAGGAAGCGAAGGGGGAGGTGACGAGGAGGAGAGAGGCGCAGAGGTGGGAAGGTGAGAGGGGAAGTAAGACTAGGAACCAGCAGGCAGAGGATGGCAATGGTGAGTGAGAGAGGAGAGAGGAAGACAGAATGGTAAATTATGTGCAAGACAGGCTACAGTAGCTGTAACAATAAACACAAAAGGGAGAGATCCGTAATCCCCGAATCGAGTTTCACCTAACCGCACAGATAATGTTACTGCTCCTTGAGTTGTTTCATTCCATCACATGGAATATCGGTGTTATTAGTTTTCGGTTTGTCTTGTGTGGGAGTTTATGTTGCAAGCCCCACTAGCAACAGGGCTTTAAGGATGAAGCTGTCAGTCTGTCTGACTTCCCAACACTTTCACCCGGAGCAAGTTGTCTCAACAACTACATGCCTGATTGCATTTGGCATGTGCTGATGTTAGAAATGTACCGTCTTGGTCACAGTGTGATCCGACACAGATGCCTTACACAGAATTGAAACATTTATTTCTACTTAAATTCTATTATTTATTTAATACAGCTATTGGTGGTTTTAACCAAGTTGTGCAACTACATTAAGAATTAGTTACGTTGGTTTTGTTGTCTTTAGGCTGTTACTGTTGTGATAAGTTTTTCCAATGCTTTCCTGTTAACCTTTGTTATTAATTCTGTCTTTGGCATTAAAACACTTCTTTCTCCACTGTAAGCCATAACAAAATAAGACAGAAAATCAATGGCAGGACTTGCCATGTGAACCGGTAGGAGTTGTAACCACCAACAGCTACACAGAAGAAAAATGATGGCAGTTGATATTGAGAAGATAATTAATTTTGCCTGGTACAATAGTGTATACAAGAAGGACTGGGGAATGAATAGAGAGATTTGGGAATTAAGAGCCTTAACATATAGATGCTGACAAAAATCAAGTCCAGACTGTCACGGCTCAACCCAGGGAACAGAGCAGACGACTGAAAGACGTCTCAGCCAGCATTACTCGCTCAACTCAAGCGGCGAAGGTGGCGTGCATGCCGACCTCGACCACATCGCTTATACAAACACAACAGGGTATTTGGGTATATCGCAATTTTAGTCTAGCCCTAAATCGCGAAGAATACAACACATTATGCTGTTATCTCAAAATACACTTAACATACAGCAGAGCAGTCATTAGGTGATTAGTGGTATAATTTTTTCTGCGGCATCGTTATCGTGTCAACGATGAGACAATAAATCTTGATTGCTCTGGTAGATACACTCATAGTTTGCGGCGACGCCTCCTCCCGCCGGCAAATGTTTTCCTCTCCATTTAAGAGCGATGCGCTCCTTCCTCCCCACTAGTCATCACTTCATGTGAGATTGGGCCCCGACTGAAAAGGAGCTCACCCATTGATTAGTAAAGCTAGATGGAGGAGGCGACTAATTGAGAGAGAGGGAGATTGCGATGACTTCTCTACCTGTAAAGGTCAAGCAAAGGTTGCCATTGGAGAAAAAAAGGAGCAGTCAGATAATTGAAAAAGCCACTTATAGATGAAGTAGGTTCATGACCCTAGAGTGGGCAAATCCAAAGGCCAGTTGAGCCCAACAGAAACTTAGTCCTAACATCTTGTATGCAACTTCTGTCATAAAAACTCAGTGATATATCGGAGAAGCATTTTATGTTTAACTAGGCTTTAAAATAAACGTAATAAAAAGACTAGCACCTGGCAAGTATTGACCATTTGCTGTTAGTTTTCCTTTCCTCATTTTCACAATCAAAACAAAAATTGTCCCTGTCTGCAATGTATTATGTTTTTGCCTGTCCCCTGTAGATAAGGCTTATATTTGTTTGGAATATACCATATTTTTACTGTCACAGCTCTTAAGAGTAATAGTTTAGATGCAGTGTTGCCCAGCAAAACAACCACTTATACAGTAGTTATTTTTTATTTTGAGAGGCAAAGGCAATAATAAAGGCAAGAATCACAGTGATAATCGGTAACTTTCACTGTCATAGTTATGTGTGCTGTTGTTGCACTTCAAAACAGATGAACCATATGTTATTCCCACAATACCGTTCAGTGAGCAGTCAGATGACAAGCAGCTTCCCTTCAGACAGATTTCTGGGCCCACAGATGCAGACAGAGACAAAGTTGCAGTGCTCGGGCTTAGTCTTTAATGAAGAGTTCAGGATCCGGATACAGAAGGCAACAGTACAGAAATCTGTCAGGCAAAAGAAAGAGTCAACAACTCCGTCTAGGTCAAGACAACAAGAAGAAGAATTTCACAAGGAAACTTTTCACAATGATTTTCCTGGCTCAAATAATTACGATACATGATATTATCCCAATTATAATCAGGATTCAAACCTTTAAAATGGAAACAAGTATATCATCATATTTAAACACATATTTAACATGGTATGTAAGCATGCCATGTTAAATCATATGTAAACATAATGTAAATATATCACAATGTTACGGAGACATCAGAGCTAGTGGTAAATGACTAAAGATGACACACATTGACGGGCGAGTCATCTTTGGAGCTGGGCTGCTAGCTGCCAAGATGACTGGACCGTCTCACACCCCTAACTAATCCAACAAAACTTCACCGCAAATGTCCAAAAAGGTATTATTCGGTTATATTGACCACATATTAAAAATTGAAATGGTTACTCTCTCGTCTGAAAATGATAAAAAAACAGCTTTGAGACAGAATTTCCTCCATCATAGCCGGTTTGTGTAAAATGCAAATCCAAAAGTATTCTCGATAAAACAGATAGAATGCGAACACTTTGGGTCATTTGTACTATAGTGGGCTTTGAATTGGAACAGTATAGTCAGGAAAAACACAATATTTTTTTCTCCATATACAGTACATATAACAGAGACACGTCCATTTTCACAAAAGCACAGACTGAATTCGCCGAGGAACACGGTGTGATCTTGTTCTTTTTTGTCCCGCACGTAATGAAATTGCCTGAGTCACTGTGCAAACTTATCAGAAGCAATCGAAACAGAATTCTCTGCTAGTGTTGTCCAACATTTCCTTCTATTTCCAAGGTCTCACTTGTCAAATGACAAAAAGATGGGCATCATCATGACAAAAGACATTATGTTTTGTCCGTTATTATGTTGTGGATGAACAGCGGACAGAATACAAAAGCGGGTATGTTTTTTTTCTGATAAACACTGTCGATAAAGTGGTTGTAGATATGTGTCAGTGTATTGGCTGTCCTACTTCCATATCTACTGTAACTGATGGGTATCATCAGGCATGCATTAATTCTAGAAAAGTCACAGTGAGAGGTGACATCATCACATTCTGACACACAGAACACACACACACACACACACACACACACACACACACACACACACACACACACACACACACACACACACACAAACACACCCCTATATATACATTACATCTATTGTGATTTTATTTATGTTATGCAACAACTGAAAGGAAAAAAAGGTGGAATTTAATTTGGATTCTATTGGGATATTAGCTTTATGGCATTCTTAAATGGGAGAGCACACACACACACACACAGAGACTACAAACACATGCTGCTACAAAATGATACTGGCCTCGCTTGTGTGTCTTTGTGTATAAGACTATTAAAATACATGCAGAAATTCACATTAATTTAAAATGGATTGGATATTTCTCTCTCTCTCTCTCTCTCTCTCACTCTCTCTGTCTCTCTCTCTCACACACACACACACACACACACACACACACACACACACACACACACACACACACACACACACACACACACACATGAGTGTTTATTTTCCCTCCACATTTCATTACCGAGTTATACCTGGCCCATTATTATGACTATTATCAAACAAATGAAGATTGAGGGGGCATCCCGGCCATGCATGAGCAGGAAATTAATAACAACAAACACTGGTTGTTAATGTGATCGTTTTACTTTCCATTCCCGGGTTTACCTCATTTCATCTAATTTCGCTAATAACTCAGAGATGTTATCCAATGTGAAGTTATGGAGAATTGCTTAATAGGGACGTACATCACAATATATGAATACATAATTTATGTACAGCTTAAGGGAGAGCCAGAGGATGTATATCTCACGTAGACTCGTTCCAATAGTAACCAGAAAAAGGATACAAACAGACACAAACACCACTAATTGCAATATAAGGGTTTTAGAGCTATGATGAGGTATGATGAGTCACTCTTTTCAATGTATAACTATTGAAGTTCATACATCATTAGAAACAAGGAAATGCATTGTACATTATAATTGTAGAATAATGTTTGTTTTGGAAGATAAATTGTGAGTGTGAGTGTGTGCATGTTCTGTATATGAGCCCTGCTGTGTCTCTAAGTGGAGCCTATAGCTCTAATTAAGAAGCCATACATCAGTATGGGGAGAGGGCCGTCTTGTCCGGGTTGCACGAACGATAAGCACGTAAACACAGTGTTTCCTGTCACAGTGAAGTACTGCAACATTTACCGCTCCACCAGCCGCAAGATACGACAAGGTGTGCGTGGCTGCCTGTGTGTTTTTCGGAGAGTAGTCCTCCATAAATAATGGCACTTGAATTTGTGTATTTCTTTTTTTTTGTTTCAACACTTTGCAGGTTACAGAGAGTACTTCACTTTTTTGGTTTTGTCTTTCTTGTCTTCCTTGAACAATAAAGACACTCAGCTTCACCACTTGACAGAAATCGTGCTTAAGGGTAACGAAAAAAATGATAACATCAGCGGTAGAATAGAACTTATTCGGAGATGTGATGAGGCTGGATACACATTTGAACCACATATTAAGGTAGCTCCGGTTCCCTCCTACCTGTTATCTGAAGGCTGTGTAAAGCAATGACGCAGTCTCTTAGATGTGAATCCCCTAAAGCGTTTGAGCCAGTTAATTGGTAGACCTCTAATAAAAAAATAACTAAAAAGTTGAATCAGTTTGTTAGTTTCCTCCCTGATTGACATTGACATTGTTCGGTGGTAAATCAGATGTTCTGATGTACGATGTGAAGGTGACTTGGCTTTTCTTCCTTGTCTTTTCCGCTGGTGTCTGTGTTATGCACCGCTCTGGTTCTCTGCTCGTCTCAATTGCGGAGCTCCCAGACTAGATGAATTGGTCGTCTTTGTCTTAGATTCGGGCTATGCGCGTACACAAACACACACCGTCACGTACGGCCTCAAAGAAGAGGCGAATAAATTTGGTTTGCTGAGAAGAGGCGCGGTATAATCAGTTTGCGAAGAGTACACAGGCGATAATAAAGCCAGACCAGCAGCTCGAGGCAAACGCAGTACATCATTTACTGTTTTGGCTTGCCCGAGCCACAGATTTAATGTTTCTACGTCTTGAGGCCTACATATCTTACAGACAGAAGCTCTCACCTTATCTAAATGTACAGTTACGGTTCCATTTTTTTCCTCTGCTGTCTCTCTTTCACTCCCGGTTTTACTCTTTTGCCAGTCGCTGTTTATTCCTTTTCTTTTTGTTGTGTTCTGTAAAACAAAGTCTCCTCCTGTCACCTGTTTCAGTCTGTAATTTTCTCGCCTGTCTCAACCCTCCAATGTTTTGGCCCTGTACTCTCATCTCACAGTGGGAGGGGAAATTGAGACTTGCTTTCTTTGGAATTAGACATCAGTGTGTGTGTGTGTGTGTGTGTGTGTGTGCGCGCGCATTTGTGTGCATTTGTGTGTGAGTGCATGCAGGGCACAGATGTTGTCAGTTCCACATTCGGGTGTAATGGCTCAGTTTAAATGACAGTCATGTGCCAGACATGAGCGTTCCGAAGTACGGCAGGTGGTGTTTTTCTTGGGTTATCATTGAAATGCGGCTCCTTCTCCTGTCATGCCGATGTATCTGTTCATCTTTGAGGAATTGCTAATGTAATGTGAAAATGTACTCCTTACTGTGTTTCTTCCGCTTTGACTTTGATGAAGAAATGCTCTTTGACAAGGTGGCGTTTGGTGCCATGTTTGATGTTTGTTTCCGGTGTGCAAGTTGTGACTCAGGGGTTGTCGTCTGCTATCCATCCACTGCACGGCGCAAAAAGGTGCAGAGCAATATGTGATAGGAGTGTGTGTGCGTGCATGTGTCTATTTATATGACTTTCTCTGTGTAACAGGTGGCGTCGGGTCACTGCACGTCATTCTAGCATTACTCAGTTTACATGCACAAAATCTCTCTTTCTCCTTCACCCCGTTTCACCCTCTGAGGGAAATGTGTGTGTGGTAAGACAGAGGAACATTTACTGTGGGAATGTGTCAGTATTTCGGTGTTACCCAACAATTTTAAGCCCTTATTATTTTTGAACTGGGTGTAATTGAGTGTGTGTTTGTGTGGATTAGATAATGAGATCTGTGCTAATGCAAAGTCCACAGAGACACACCAACAGACACGTACATTTTTATCTCTCCCAAGTTGCCTGTCCTGAGGGGACACCCTGTCATCCTGCACAGGCAGGGGTGCGCCTCAACTGTCTCCCTTAGCGACAGTCCAGTTGCCAAGGTGATGCCGCTAGGGTGATTACCTGACGCCTACCATCAGTGTCAGCGCGGCACGTCGGCAGCGTTGAGGGTGTTGGCAAGACCTGCCATCACTTACACATACAACACACAGATACAGGGAGACTCGCACAAATAGAGTCTGACTTCCTGTTCGTTGACAGGCTGCCAGCTCAATCCAAAATAAACTTCTTTCAAAGACAGCTAGACATCACAATAGCATAAATAGCATAAATAATTCAACAACATGAGCATGAATAACTCTCGTCTAAATGAGGATCACTCCGTTCTTTGGTTTCTGCAACTGAAGCGAGTGTCCTGCATGAGTTGATGTGTTTGTGTGTGTGTGTGTGTTTATCTGCATTGCATGTGTGTGCATGTACACTTCTGCATCTATTTGTGCTTATGTTTGAGTAGGTGTCCTTCCTGTAATCTTTAATTGTCTATTTTTATGTAAAATAGACCACATTTTCAACTGAACACAACATCTGTTTAGGCCCATATGATATTTCAATTTGCATAATTTATATTGGTATAGCGAAGTTCTTGTGTGTATGCAAAACAATTTCCCTTGCTGTTCCTTTTAACAACACATGGCCACTGCAACATTAAACACTCCTTTCTGTTTCATAGAACTAAGTGATTTTCTAAATATGTGTTTATTTATGTTTTTATTTTTCATGGATTTAGGGATTTAGTTGTGACATGTGACACCTGTTTCAGGCTGATGTTTTTGTTTTCTTGACACCAGTGCCTTCTGCTTTAAAGCCTGTTGTTAAAATGCTTCCATCTACTGAGGTGCTTCAATGGATTAAAATACCTTAATCCTGAGTTTTGCTCAATCTACCCTGCTTCACTTTCCCACTATTGAAAATACAGGAATGGTAATATGTATGATTTGCTGTGTTGTGCAAAATCTTACATGTCTGATACAGGTTGAGAGTTATTTCCACTGTTAAGTTAATATGGTAAAAGAAATTGCTCTCCATTCATGATTTACTTTTCTAGTTATACCAAAGCCCTCAAATATTATTAGAATTTCACCCATATAATCATATCTCTGCTTTGACGTGGCATTTTGTTAATGAAGGATTGTTTTTAATATGCTGCTATTCTCTCTCTCTTTTTCTCTGTCTGTCTCTCTCTACCTTTGTCTTTCTGCCTGTTTAGGCATTCTGGAGGGGTTAGATGGAAGTCTGGGCAATGTGGTTCGATAAACAGCAATGCTCTAATAAAGACTTTGAAGCACACAGTCCCAAAGGTATGAGATAAATATAACTATATGGATATGTGTATGATGTGTTAGCTTGTTTTAAACCCATCAATCCACTGTAAACGGCGTTCTGCCGCGGGGCCGCTTCCCAGTTGGATGTGCCCTGAACATCTCTAGTGGAAGGCGTCCAGGAGGCATCCGGATCAGATGCCGAACCCCTCAACTGGCTCCTTTCAATACGAAGGAGCAGTCGCTCTACTCCAAGTTCTCTCCAGATGTCTGAGCTCTTCACCCCCTAAAGAGGAAGCTCATTAAAGCCACTTGTATCAGCGATCTCATTCTTTCGCTCGCTACCAAAAGCAGAACGACATCATCTGCAAAAAGCAGGAATGCAATTTTGAGGTCCCCGAAACCAGACACTCTCCTTTCCCCGGCAGTGCCTTGAAATCCTGTCCGTGAACAGGATTGGTGACAAAGGACAACCCTGGCAGAGGCCAACCCCTACGTGTTTGACTTTGTGTTGGTTCAAACCCTTGTATTCATATGTGTATGCACATATGTAAGATTATTATGATTTTTAGTGAGTATGTCACATGTGGTCAGATACTAATCACGACTAGAAACAAGACAGATGCATTACTTGTTCTCAAGCCTGATTCCTTAAACTTAAGCTTTTTCTGGTCAGTAGTGACCTTATATGTCTGCAGGAAAGAAAGAAGAACAAGAATGAATTGGCACATTTTATTTAAAAGTTCTGTTCATTTATTTTGTTTAGTACCAAACATATTTACACCTACATATACACATGTAAACAGAGAGCGTTTCTCCCCGTCTCGTCAGCAGCTGTCAGCAGGCAAGGTGAAGATCCGAGTGCTGAAGGATGAACCGCTGACAGGTGAGTACAACCACAACCTTGGCATCCCAATGTGGCATTCCTGCACCAGCTAGACTTTTCACTTACACTATATTGCCAAAGGTATTCACTCACCCATCCAAATAATTAAAATCAGGTGTTCCAATCACTTCCATGGCCACAGGTGTATAAAAGCAAGCACGGAGGCATGCAGACTGTTTCTACAAACGTGTAAGAATGGGTCGCTCTCAGGAGCTCAGTGAATTCCAGCGTGGGACTGTGATAGGATTCCAAAGGGTGGACCGACGTCATATTTTAAAAATGGGATGTCACATGAGTTCATATGCAAGTCAAGGCAGATAAGCATATACTTTTGGCAATATAGTGTATGTCCTCACAAACCATGGGTCCTTTGATACACTACCTTGTCCTGAAATGCGTTCTACCCTCCACATTGAGGAAAGCATCCAAGCAGATACAGGGCAGTACCCTGGGAACTGGTAGAGGTTCAGGGTCTTGCTCAACGGTGACTTCAGTCAGGTTGGAGTGTGAAGGTTTCTTGTTAAAGATTGATCTCTCTAACCAGTAGTTAACCTCGGCAGAATTCTTAATGTTTTGAACACGCCTGAGGCACAAGATCACACCAGAATGATTCAAAATAAGGTGGTATGTGTTGCAGTGAATGCAACTTTCTAAAAACCGTCTTTGTCATAACGTTAAAGTTAGTTAATACTTGTTGTAATTTACCTTATAGTAGACTGAAGATATCTTATATGTTTTTTTGCACAAAACCAAAAGCACTTATGATTGTTGTGAAAAATGTATATATTTTATTGTGTTTTTCACACTGTCTCTCTATGTCTATATTATTTTTAGACAAAAAGTCAGTTAGATATACAGCATTTGAATGGCAGTGATATTAAATGAAATCCAAATGTCAAGTCTACTTTCTCTTTAAGCCCCCCCTCAGCCATCATCTCCATTCCCTACCGGCGGTCTTCAGACGACAAGAAAGAACAGGCTGATGCGAACGCACTGTGGACAATGTGAAACCAAGCCTGCAGGACTAGTAAGCATACAAACACACATAAATACAAACAGAAGACACTGTATGGTTGCAATTTAGTAACTTTGAATTGTAACTCCAGCGTTGAGCAGTTAGAAGACTCAGTAACACTCCACAGACATTCATCTGACGAGCTTTTCATCAAACAAAAGGAGAAATACCACTCCTCTGGAGGTACGCTTTCGTTTAGGTCTCTGATGAGACGTAACAAATGAATCCCATTTATCCATCATCTGTAACCTGCTTGTGTGGGGCGCTGGAGCCCATAACAATGTGTCGTAAGCGCATAGTTTCTTTTGGTTATTTGCCAAATTCACTCATTGCGTTACTATTCATCTTTCACAGCGTTCTGTCAAATTTCAGTCAAAGGCACCTTTATGAATTCATCATTTATGAGTGATGAACATTATCATTCTTTTTGTTGACATTTGAGTCATTAATTACCCGTTAATGGGTTGCTTAATGCTATCGTGATTTGTGAAGCACTTTGTAAAGTTTCAATATGAACTCTAAACATTAATCATTGAACATTCTGATGTTTATTAAAGATGATTGAGAGATCACTAAGATGATGGATTACGGGTACAATGTGATGGAATAGTGGTATAGGCGCTATAAATTGGACAGCCGTTTGCAATGGCAGTTATTTCGATGCTATTGGAGAACGTCACCAATGTGACATAATTGGTGATATGCCAGTTCTTTGCTATTTTTCTTATTGACAAGTCTAATGAGTGGTGGAGCAGGCACAATATTGATACACAATGGCATGTTGAAGGGGGTTTCTACATCCATGTATGGCTATCTGCGGTGTGGAAAGTCCATGCTAATTGAGATTAGTAAAATTGATTTATAAAGTTTGATACATTTGATGGAAATTATACGTATGTGTATGTTCTTCCACAGACATAGTTTTAGCCGTGAAGCTAGTCTAGAGGTTTCTGCATCTGGCCCTACTGTAGGAGTCAAACATCTTGACCTCCACGCTCAAATTGGAATCTCTCATTTTCTATTTCCCTCATTCTTTCTTTTTTTCCGACCTCTCCATCTATCTGTATTTGTTTCTGGTTCTTTGCTGTCGCCTCTGCCTTCTGTCTCCTCCCATCTCTGTTCTCTCTCTTCCTCCTGCATCAGCTGTTATCTCTCTCTGTCATCGAGATGCCCGCTATCTTTCATCCTGCTTCCTTCTTTCTCTTTGCATCAGGTTCACTCGTCTTTTTTACTCACGCTTTAACACCACCCCCTCGCCACATCCCCGACTGCCCCGCCTCTGTATCGCTGTGCCTTCTCTGCTGTGCTATCTGTTGGTCTATCTGTGTGTTTGCACTGATAACAGTTTAGCCGGATCCATTCATTGATACGCGAGACCTCTGAGGGCACCGTTGTTTATTCTTCGCACTCTTCATCCACTGACGCTCAGGAGGAGGGGCCGTCGTCTGCAACTGTATGTGTGAAAAAGAGAGAGTACAGAGAGAAATGAAGAGCCAGACTGTAGTGAGTGTGTGTGGTTGTGTGTGTGTATGTGTGTGTTAGTGTGTGTGTGTATCAGACTGTGGCAAACTGAGCTGAGTAATACCTGCTTGATGACCGGTCACTCCCACGCCCCCGCCTCCTAGATCCTCAGTGACTCGTGTGTGATTTGGCTGCCGTGTCTGAGTGCAAAGCCGGCACAGTTTAGTATTGAATAGCTTATAGCTGTTGAGAGACAGTACGAGAGAGAACAAGAGCGATGAGGGTGACAGTGAGATTGATAGAGGGAATGAAGAAGAGGGAGGCGCTGAATTGATTGAACTAGACGGCCACCATTTCTCTGCCCCTTTATTGGGGAATAAGTTATTTTAAGTGTACCACACACGTGTTGCATTAAGATGTAATGTGGTAATTTGCTTGATGGTGCATTTGATGATGATGCCGTTCAATTGTCCAATGAAGGGCCCAAAGCCCCCAATGCCACATAATGATGGGATTAATGGCAGTGCTTATAGTAGTCTGGGCAAGCACATAGACTGAACACACAAATATACACAATCACTCACACACACACACACACACACACACACACACACACACACACACACACACACACAAGTTTTGTATCACCCTTCTGCCCTATAATGATGGCAATAATGGAAAGCGTTATGACTCTGTCCCCGCCGTTCTGTCTGAAACTGCACTTGAGCGCACAACCGCACACACAAAATCACAGGCAAGAACACGTCTGGACTTATTTGAAGCTGTGACTCGCATACTGGCACAGACTTGGCCAAAATCGCACATGCACACACATGCAGACCCCTGCACTCCTAGCCTTGTGCTGTATTCCAAAGTCACCCAGGCAACAAAAAGGCCCTCATTTCCCTCCATGTAGCATAGGAGAGCGCAGCGATGTGCTGCTCGCAGCTTGATAGTGATGTCTAGTCCCCGGAGAGTGGCTGTAATTTATCCTCAGGCCTGAGAGGGGAAATGAGGCCCAGCTTTATGGGACCATTAAAGGGCAATGTCGCAGCTGTAGGCGTGCATGTGAACGCACAAGCACACACACACACACAAATGCACATAGATATATGTGTTAGAAAGAAATAAACGATGGGAAAGCATGATCACATTGTTAAAAATAATTGCACTAATGAATACTTAATAACGAACTAAAAGGGTGTAGAGGATGAGATTAATTGTTGAATCTGCTGTTATAAAATATGCTCTGTAAGACCCCTGTTCATCCACAGTAAATATGTACGGGAGTGTGGATTTCTGTGTTTATTGTATTGCATTTTTTTAGCTCAATTATCTTTTACAATAAGCAATGAATAAACTAGTGAAGAAGTAGAAAGAAAGAAGCCAAAGAAGGAAGGTTCCAAGTCATTAGATTCATACAGAAATTACACTGTCACAAAAAAACAGTTAAGTCCCACTGTGGATAAGTACAATTTCTTCTGTTTCTTCCAAGAGAAAGCACTAATACATTATGAATTTGACACGGTATTGATGATGAAACCGCAGGCCATAACGTAAAAATAAACCTACATGTTAAATGAAGGGAAACAATTGATGGCTGTTTCTTTACTCTTTGTTTATGCATTTTAAGAAGCTCTTTTGTCTCTAGCTCTCCCTTCCGCATATCCTCCCGTCTCATTCGCCGTCTCCTGGCCTCGTCTGTGTGCGTTCACCTGTTCCAGACCTATCTCCCCAACCTGCTGATGCAAGGACTTTCCCCCACTAAAAAGACTGGATTCTCACAGATAGAAATGATAATGACCTCCCTCAAGATGCATTTACACACACACACACACACTCACACACACACACACACACACACACACACACACACACACACACACACACACACACACACACACACACACACACAATCACATGCACCAGTACCTTAAACACGTACCTGCCTGCCTAACTCCACCTAACCTTGCTAACCCAAAGGAGCAGATGTGGTGTGTTGTTTTTTAAAGATGCAACAAAAAAAGAACACTTAAAGATAGACAACTTTAAATCCTTTACAAATATTTCATCTGCTTTTTCAGCTTCGCTTTTCAATGCAGCGTGTTACACACATACGCACACACACACATGCACACATCTCTGTATTGCGTATGCGTGCTGATTGCTTAGAGGACTACCATATTGAATGCTTTACCAGATCAGATCAGAAGGGGGCACTGAAGCTCCACATGATGATCCCTATTCAGGTGAGCATGGTCCCACGAGCATCAAGTCTATCTCGGCTCTCTGTGACTGTGTCTCTCCGTCTGTTTCTTTTTTTCTTGCACAGATACTTTCAATAATATCTCTCCTGATCCTGTTCTCCTCCTGCTTCACTCATTCTCTCTTTTGCATTTCTTGCATCCCTGACTACCGTATCTACTTATCTCAACCTTTCCCCACTTTTGTGCACGCACACACGAGCACACACACACACACACACACGCACACACACAGAGTCACACAGAGTCACACATTTAACTGGAAGGCTGCAAGCTGTTGCAAGTTTGCTGTGTCCTTCTACCAGATAACAAAATGAATGTCCCTCATTAGCAAATGCCTTGATCACAAAAGCTTATTCTAGTCACGCACACACACACACACACACACACACACACACTCTCTCTCTCTCTCTCTCTCTCTCTCTCTCTCTCTCTCTCTCTCTCTCTCTCTCTCTCTCTCTCACTCTCTCTCTCTCTCTCAAACAATGGTTTGTGTTTCTCCTATTAAGCCAAATTTGTATTGAAAGCATTTTTATTAAGGGAACCTCATTTGCCCGCCTCCCAAAAACCATAGTATGATACACTATGCTGACTGAGACACCCTTTAACTATACTTATTATTAAAATGACCTCATTGATAAATGAATCACTTCGAATTTGAGCAACACAATGTGTGTTGTTCGGCAGGCGTTGCTGTTTATTTCTTACACAGTTTTCACTGCAGTATTCGTCTCTGTCATTTGAGATTGGGATTCTTAACCAACGAGCAAACATGCCGTTACCTAGTTTAGATCAAAAGCACTAATTGGCCTCCTTAAGTAGATTTCACTTCAAACATCTGCTTCTCAAATGAACTCTTTGATATCAAAAAATGTGGTGACCCATTTGGTTCAAGACCGGGGGCCGCCATGGTCTCATAATAAACCAAGCTAAACTGATTGGCAGCGGTCAGGCAGGTGACTAGGGAAATCATGTTCTTGAAAGTCTCACCATATCTACCTTTGGTCCATGATGTTAAGTTCCGGGGCATTTTTTCTTCCCACTGTTTTTGTCCTTTAGTTGTTATGTTCAGAAGGCATGTTTACATTCAGTGTTTCATAATAGCTACTGCTAGCTTTTCAGCTACCTATGCTGTGTTTCTTCTCAGGATGTGAGTGATTTCGCTTATTTTCACATTATTGTTTTCTTGAGTGCTATTATATACATCTCAAAGAGATCGTCTGTTCTATGATGTAGGCTTTGTGAATCTGCATGGATTAGGCTGCACAGCCTTTCATTAGTATGATACTGTGTGCATAATATGTACCTATACTGTACATTTGTTTGTGTAGTTAAAAAAGCTATTTTGCATTATTTATAGTAGTGTAACGATTCATGCAATGCATCGATGAATCGATTGTCAGTCCTACCGATTCAACTAAATCGATCTGCTAAAATAAATAAATAGAATGAATCGTTTTGGCACCAATAATGGGTATAAATGCGTTAAACCTTATGAATCGTGATTCCTAATTATGATTAATGTTTTAAGACTTTTAAGACACTCTCTCCCCTGCCAGCATGTAGTCTATTGAAAAATGTTGAAAATAACTGAGCAATGTTGAATTACATTTTTGTATTCAGCTAAAATATTATGCAGGACTACTTTTTGTAGAATAAATATGTTTAATAAGTAATTCTGTGTTCTGTTTGATAGTCTCACTTGCATTATTGCATGTTTATTTCATGGATATAGAATTTTGGTTAAAAGTTACAGAATCGAATCGTTCCAAATTTTTTTTTTTACCTTGAATCAAATAGCTAACTACTGAATCGTTAATCAACGAATCGCTATAAAGCCAAAGATTCACACCCCTAATTATTAAGCACGGAACATTTAAGACAGCTCCATGTTTTTCATCTGCTAACTGACAGCTGGTTGGGTCAGTACACTTGTATGTTACTGGAAAGCCGCCATTGTGAAACAGAATCATACGCACTGACGGACAAAAAGTGCACATGTCGAAACAGCTTTGTGAAACCACACAAAATCTATATCTCTGCATATCTCGTCAGTGTTCATCTCTGTTTATCTCGTCACTTCGGTCACTTGGTGATGCATAGGTGGAGGCTCGCTCACAGTTACAAACACACACACATGCGCTTATTTAATCACACATGCAAAACTGTGTATTTTGGCAGGACATAAAGACTAGGGATTATACACATGCAGCTGACGCAGGCATCTCTCTCTCTCTCTCTCTGTCTCTGTCTCTCTCGCTCACTCGCCTGCTAATCCTGTTTCATTTGCCTTAGAAAGAATGAGGGAATGAGAGTCAAAATGACAAAAGCAATATTAATTTCAGGACACTCTTTTGGGGTTTTTGTCAGTGCCTCATCAGCTCATGTTTCCTGCATCACACACACACACACACACACACACACACACACACACACACACACACACACACACACACAGACAGACAGACAGACAGACAGACAGACAGACAGACAGACACACACACACACACACATGGCTCAGATAATTTTTGCAAAGCATTGTTGCGTGGTATGCTACATCATACAGTCATACAGCGATATTTAAAATTTACAGTAGCATACATAATCGAGATGATTTAAATGTTTAATTAATCTAATAGTTTAATGGCATTGTCTCTGCAAACCCCACCCATCTCTCTCTCTCTCTCTCTCTCTCTCTCTCTCTCTCTCTCTCTCTCGTCACACGAGAAGCATAAAGCCTGTCCTGCATCACATCTGCATGTTGTGGAAGGAAATATTATTTTCCTTTGCCCCCCTTAAAGAGTTAAGTTAAAGGTGCTGTTTCACCGACTGAGCAGCATGTTGGAGCTGGTATAGTTGCAGATTCTCTGACTAAAGAAGATCTTTCTGTGCAGAATTCATAAGTGATATAAATGCAGGGATTGGGGATTTATTTCCCCATTATCATGATTGTGCGTATCATGATTGTGGACATGACGTTATGGTCAAATGTATGGGTCGTTTTCGGTGGAACATGTATCCTTCACTTATCTTCTGGCTCAAAAAATGGATGAACCCAAATCACTGGTTTAACACAGACTGATCTTGAGCATGTATTGTGTTGCAATTTGTTGAACACATAAAATATTGTCTTCAGAACACCATGGAACTCTTGGGCCATTGCCTGAAGGTGTGATAGTTGTTCTTTGGGAAAGATACAACAATTATCAGGCTCAGCCCCTTCCAGATACCTTCCAGAGAGGCTGTTTCTGACGTTGTTAGATGATCTGACAAGCTCTGAATTTGAAGCATATCTTGTCTTGTGGTCTTGTGTGTTGAATTGCACCTGTTAGCATATCTGGCTGGTGACCAAAACGATAGAGAGAAGCAGAACAAGAAGGATGGCTTCAGCAGTTTGAAACCTCTTGTGCTGCAAAGATTTGCCATCAGAGTGTTAAGATGAAAAAAGTAATGTCCCCAGGCTTGAAAAAATTGGTTTCAGACAAAGATTTGATTCTTAAAGATTTCATGGCATGGATGCTGACTGAACTAATTCAACACACGGATAGGGTGTCATTGAATGACACTACTTTCATCACTGATGAAGCCAGAGATATTTCAGACCAATAACAAGTCTGTGTCTTTGCCAGATTGGGTTTATACAGATTAGTCTGTCCATAATAACACTACCTACAACTGTTCAAGATCAGATACAGAATCTATCACAGGTATAAACAAATAGCTCCCGACCAGGAGAAAAAAACTACATGATTGGGCTTCTGTCCTGCAGGCGAAAATGCTGCAGTGCTGCAAGAGGCCAACCTTTAAATGTGGCATAGTTACAGTAATGCATATTTGTTAGATGGTCATCACACCGACGAGATAAAAGTTTCAAGGTCACCTCCGTAGACTGTATATAAGAAGCTGACGAAGTCACCGTGATGTCACCCTTTGTTGTGCCGCCATCTTGGCTCTGTGCAATCAGAAGAGGCCCAAGAATGTGGTGCTAACAATAACCGTACATAAAAGACATTTATGGGCGCCCGAAAAGATTACAATTAACTTTCATGAACTGAAAATCCGCTGTGAAAGGGTTACGGTTGTAAAACACAGACGATAGACATTTTCATCAGTTGCCTTCTGTTGGCTATTAGAAAGAATGCACGTTTTAGGAACTTCCACATTGATTCCACGTTTCAAACCTGGAGTTTGCCATCTGGGCTCCCTTGGCCGAATTGACTCATAAGACCAGTTTTATTGTGTTTCTAGTATAAAAGTGATCCTATAATTTTTTTTCTACGCTCAATAGGCTGCTTGTGTCCTGCAGAAAATGGGCTAGATCTTGGCAGACAACGTGGATGTCTGTAAAGGTGTTCCAGGGCCAGCAATAAAATCATTAATTTAGCAAAATGATACTGACACTTCCTGGCCTAGCCTGAACTTTGTCTTCTCAAGCTCTGTGTCTCAGTTCCTCCACATGTTTGCTGGTGTGTTTCCGTCTGCCGCTTTAAAGGACAGGATAACAGTGTGCACACTGGTTAACCTCAGCAGCCCTACTGGTCCGTGGTGATTAATGCACCAAAATAATGAATTCAGGCTGTGGAGTAGAGAAATCAATCAACAATCTTGTAGTATGCTTCCTGTTTTCTCTAAAAGTATGGAGATATCTATCTTCCTATCAGTCTATGGCTGCGGTCAAATAGTCTATTTTGCTTAGGAAGGTTCCTAACTGAAGAAGTGACCCGGAAGTAAACAAGTGGCCGCCATGATAAGAGCCGTTCGGATTCTCTAAATGCAAAGGAAAGGAGCTCCAATGCTTCCTTTCAGAGCTCCTTTAGCATAGGATGCAACGGACCTTCCTATACGAAAGGAAAGGATATTACGCTGACCCACAATTCTTTGCGAGAGCAACATTTAAAGTGCCGCACACCTCGGGCGTTCATGAAAACAAACGATATGTGCATTTACATATTTAACAATTACTTTCAAGCAGACATATAGTAATTGGAACTGTGTTGATAAATGTGTGTGGACAGTGATAATAATTGAATGGTATTTTTTTATTTATTTAAATCATGTTACAAATGTTTGACAGAAATTAAACTAAAACCACAAATGAAATGTAAATACAGCCAATGGTCAAACAGAAAGGAGGAGCTGCTGGACCTGAAGCTGGTCAGTGAACCAGCTGTTTATAAAACCAACATGTGGAGAAGTGGACGATGCACTTTTTGTAGTCCATTATTGTAGTTTCTCCAGCGCAGACCCATGTCAATCACCGGTGTCGATCATCAGCTGTCAATCATCAGTGGCCGCGTTATAATGACGTAGCTTAGTGAAAGTGCGGTCAGATTCTCTGAGCACCGCGGCCGTCTTTTCCTAAATCCTTTAGAGTCCTCCTATCGCCTTTCCTTAACCCCGTGACATTTTCTCCAAAGGTCAAGGAATAGGAGTTAGGACCAAATGTTTTGACTATTCGACTGCAACCTATGTAAATGTTCTGGGGCTTTTGTCAAGTGCAAAAGGAGGCTTGTTGTATGCGTGACACATTATAAGATTACGTTTCTCAATAGATCCTTCTTGCTTCAGATGTAAAAGCAATACACAGAGTGTGGTACCAGCTTGGTCATGCTGTGAGCGTCTTTCTGCGAAGGCCCTTTGTGGTATCATTTACATAAAACAATGGTGCATACATTAACTCCATAAAATGTAATACTGCATTGTAACTTTCATGGTTTTGCAAGTGACGTAGTCAAGAGCACTTAGAATGATGAGGTTGTGTCCTCTAAATGGGGTCCATGGCAGCTCTCTGTAGTGTCATCACATTGCCTTTATGTCGTTAGTGTAAATGCAGTATAGAACCTGAAGGGTAATATACTTAATGATATGAAAATGTGTGGGAAAACGGCGGTTGATTCATCTCTGGTTACGGTTTTACAGTTCAGAAATGTTGTTGTTGTTGTTGATCCTTGTTGCAGGCAGTGCCACTGTTGATTGTCTATCGCCTCCTGCTTGTTGCTGTATTTTTCTCTAAGAAAAATAGATTTGACAAATAACTGACTCTTTTCTTATTTCATGTTGTATTATCTCATGTTTTTATGGAATTCATGCAAATTATTTTAATTTTAATGTTATTCACTTATTTCCCTGCTAATATATGTTGTGTATTTTATAGAAAATGCTCACACAAAGTGCCAGCTGTTGCCATTTTGTTCAGTGACAACAACGTTCATCTAATCTCACATACGATGGCCTTTCTTTTTTCAGAAAGACTTGCAGACCCATGTGAGCACTCCAGATGTTGCCAGATGCTTCCAGAAGCAGATTAACCTTCGCTCCAATCCCAGTACTTTTTCAAGTCCAGCTGTGGCAAAACCTATGCAATTGCGTCCTGATTCCAGCCAGGTAGGTGGTCATCTTTAACATTACATATGGGGTCATATACACTACTAAAGGTTCTTCACATAAAAGGGACAGTGTTTGCTGCATATGAGTTATCACAAATATACACTACAAACAAGTCTACTGGCAGAGCAGAGTGGCATATTTTATAAACGAAAAGCAAACTATAATCACAAGAAATGAATGACGTGATCCAGGCTAAAAGGAACACAGTTGCAGTAGACACATGTAAGAAGGACAGTCACTTCCCAATCTAAAGCAGGAGTAGATCTGAGAAGCTACATTTGTATGTTCTATTGAATGAGTGTGTTACTTGGACTTGGAGCAAATATAAAAACATATAAGAACATTCAAAGGGGAAGCACAAAACAAGAATACATATGAATACATCCAAGAACCATTTAATGGAATACACACATGTACTAGTCTGAGCTGCTCTTTCTGCATTGTTAAGTTTCAAAAGTGTTTCTTTTAGTCTGGACGATGACTAATTGGTCAGTTAGCAGTGCTTTTGTACGAGCTGATCTCTCATTTCGAACACCTAACCTGCTCCTGTGTTACCATGGCGATCTTCCCCCAATAAGAAATGACCGGTAATCACTGTCGTTGGAGAGAAAACTCAGGGTTAAAGCTACCTCATTTACCACAATTCTTGCTTATTCTCTATTGTTTTGAGTTTTTGATGAAACAAAAGAAGAAAATGAAATGTTAAAATAACAAGGTTAATAACAAGATGGGTCATTACTATGTTGTGACATTGGGACTTGTTTTAACATTTGGCTCTGGGTTGTTATATTATGTCAACAAGTGAAGTTTACTCAGCATGATGTGCAGTCAAGTATTTCATACCTTTGTGTTTCTTTTCCACACAATTTTTTTTTAATTTTTTTTATTCAGGGCATGCGGTTAGTGACAGTGTGGACTACTTAGTAGCAGCTTGAGTGGCAGCAGGGTGCAGGGCTTAGCAAAGGGTCAATTACAAGAATCATTTTACATCCACACATTTTAATTTTCAAAACCTTTAAGACAATCCATAAAAAATGTGCTTTTACTAACTATTTTTACCAACAATTATTAATAATAAAAAAGGATGTTTTTTTCAAATGGTTACTCATCCATGAATGAATTTTCTTTCCATTTATAGTTCACTTGCTGTGACAATACAGCAGAAACATGTCAAACAAGCTTTGCACTGTGGGAGTTTTACCTCTACACCCTGTGAGTCAATTGAAAAGCCTTCAAACAAACCCTAATTGACGCTATATCCACAGGCTGCATCTACAGGCAGGCTTCTGAGCTGCAGGAACCTTTGGACCAAAAAAAACTGCCCCCCCCCCCCCCAACAGTCTAGGTCTAGCAAAAACAGTTAGATTGACATTCCAGACGCTTTACACCACAGAGCTCAGTTGACCTATTCATTTGTAACCGTTAAGATCAGAAGGTACTGAGAGGATTGGTATACTGTATATATCAAACTGGCATAAAACTGATATATTTAGAGTAGACTTCAGTCAGCGACCATGAGGGACTAAAAAGCCATCAAACTGAGAAGGAACTACAACAACTGACTTAGCAGGGAAGTTGATATGTTATGTTATATACAGTATACAGTATACATCAACTCACAGCTCTGGCTACCCGCCTGCAGACACTAGATAGTTGAAGTGAGGAGAATAAACAGGATGTTCTCCACCGAAAGCGTACTCCCAGTGGCACGGTAATATATATATATACGGTATATATATATATATATATATATATATATATATATATATATATATATATATATATAAATAAATAAATAAACTCAGATGAAGTTTAACTTCTAAGACATTTGTATGCATCAGTAAGAACCACCATTTGACATTTTAAATCTGTGTTTATTCCAACGAAGCTACTTTTTAAAGGTCTAATATGAAGATAGATTTATTAAATTTCCCCACCAAATTTAATGGTTTCTCAATAAAGGTAGGGCCAAGGTCACAGCCATGCTTGCGTGTGGACAAACTTTAAAAAGACATGCTTTTCCTTGCCCTTGGCTGCAGAATCAGCAGACAATAGTGCGCCTGCAGCATTCAAAATCTCATTAACTGCCCTTTCCTTTTTTTCTTGCACTCATCAACACATGAATATTAAGTCAAGCGATGGGAAAGTACACAGGCATGCAATTTAGATTTTCCTGTTAGGATATTAGAATACAAGATTTGTGTGACTAGTGTTGCACTAAATTATAGTAACGATAATGCATACATATACAGTAAGGATGCTTCTTAACCCTTTCATATTTTGGCCATCCATTGCTGACTCAAATCAAGAGATATTATTTTTTTTGCAGGTGTTCACTGTGGATCCTGGAGAAGAGAAAAAGGTGGAAGGGACTGAAGAAGGGCAGAAAAGCTCTCTCCTTAAAGGAGAGTACAATGAGGAGGAAGCTGCGAGGTCTTTCCAGGAAGCTCTCAGACAGTGGAGAGGAGAGAAGAGTGATGTATCAGAAGCCCCCGGGAGTGAGGATCCAATGTGGACACCCATCCGACCAGGTAAACCTGCATTTACATGGTTGCAGTCCTACAGACGTACACATACACAGAGGATAAGGCTGGGTGAGTGATCAGGGTTATGGCGCAACCAGATAATAAATAACAGGATAATAACAAAATATCATGAACATCTGTGAAATCTAGTGCAATGCAATTCAAAAATACTTGAATTAATGTATGGACAGAATATTACAGTACTTATTCTGAGTGGCGCCATTAAGATGCTTAGTCTGATACTCCATGTATAGGTGAATATATGTATGATATTTAATGACTTTTTTTTGCATGTAAAAGCTAATTCTTCTGACAAAATGCAGCAATGTACATAGTCGAATCTGATGAGTCATGTCTTGCCTGCAGACGACTGATTATTGAATCATGTATTTTTTTCTCTGTTTAAATGTAATCTATCCATAGAAAAATAGTAAAAACAAAACATCGTTCAAGATACATGAGTATCGCTTAACTGTTGTTACGGAATAATGGACAGCAGTGTTTGTGTGCTTGAGTGTGTGTGTGTGTGTGTGTGTGTGTGTGTTAGAGTTGCAGCGCTGTCTGAAGTACTGACACAGAGCAGAGATCGATAGACTGAGAGACGACGTTTCTTAGCCTGCTTGCTTTTCGTGGATGTAAATAGAAATTTCCGTCCTAATTCCATGTTCCACATTGTAGCGTTCCACTGAAGGAAATGACAAGGAGGACGCAGAGGGAGAGAGGGACACAAGCTGCAAACAGCTGTTATATGCTCCGCAAACAGCTGTTTCTACATGCCTCCCCCAGCTGATTTTAGAGAATCGTTCATGAATGTAGTATATATGTACTTCAATAGTCCTACGTACTTGTATAACTCCTCTGATTTATAGATGTCGGCCTAGTCTTTGATTTTGAAATAGCCATGTTGTTATTTACGAATGATTACTTGTGTAATTACTACATTTTGTTAGACTGTGAGATTGTCGAATCAGGCTCCTTAGTTTGAATCATTGGACAGTCGACTATGCAGGGTCACCCCTAGTATATATACGGTAATACTTGAGAACATTTTAAACATTTTTTTTACCTTTGCCCACTCCATCCTGCGCTTCTTCGCACTTCCTCTCTCCTGCGCTCCTCTCTCCCTCCCCCTTTCTCACCTGCTCCCCAGCTTTCCCGTTCCCCCTCTCCCTGTATGTGCTCTGATCTGTTAAGGCCTTATAGAAAGTGCTTACCACTGCAGTAGGAGGGTAATCCATGGCTGTTGCATAGTGAGATAATGAGAGTAGTGTTCGGGGTGGCCCTACTCACACACCACAGCACTAATCGCCTCGGCTGTGTGTACGTCTGTGTGTGTGTGTTTGTACAAGCTCCAGTGCGTCAGGCAAAAATGTTTATGCCTTTTTCACACATTCTGTGTTTCTGCATGTGAGCATGTGCCACAGTGATTGTGTGTCCAGGTTTATGTGCGTGTGTGTTATTAGCGCTATTATTCCAGGTTCAGTGTGTGTGTGGCTAGGTGTTTGTGCTTTTTATTAGGCCTTCTATTTTCTCTGCTTTACTGCTTGGACAGACTCTGTTCCTTCTCTGCCTTCGCTATGCTCCGCAAATTACTGCTCGGCCCTCCAGCCCTAATTATTTCTGTCAGGCCAGTGGCACCCGGGCCCAATTTAAAGCCGCCACTGTGGACTGCCAAAGTGTCTGGAGTACAATCATAACATTTCTCTTTCTTACCTCTATCTTTCCTCTTCTCTCATGCACGTACCCTGTTCCTTTTGTATTGTGTACATCCCGTTCCTCCTCCCAGGGGGCTTTCTCTCCTGTCTGTTTGTGTTTTGGCACCACTGGCATGGTGACAAGGTGTTTTCTCACTTCATGAAGGGAGGTGTTTTTGAGGAAGGTGTTGAGAAGCTGGCAAATGATGTTTTCCTGCTACTTGTCGTACCTTCTGACTCCCTTCTTTCATTTTGTTTGAGTTTTCCTCCTCCCAGCTCTCTGAACTGAACTTTCATATCGTGTGATCTCCCCTTGCCCATATTTCTCTAGCATCGGTGTCAGCTATGGCGACCCAGGCTGACCTCTCTGCAGACAGAGGAGCTGAAGGACGAGGGAGAGGAGGGAGGGGACCTGTCAGGGTGGAGTTCACAGAAAACAGCCTTACCTACGTGGACAGATTGCTTCTGAAGAAACACAGCAGGTAGGCTGAGGGACAACAATGTGCATGCAGAGGCTTCACTTGTGTGGTTCAGCCAATATGCCCCATGAGAGGCTGTACTTCCCCGCTCTTCATTATGGCTGACAATGTATCTGTTTTGTTCCAATTCAATCTCTGCTGATATGAAGAAAAACATGTGTAAAGGGATATCATTGTGGCCAACCAAAAGTAGTCATGGGACGATCTGAAAATATCACGTCACCATAAGCCTGGCCAAAACAAGGCCATAACATGCTATTAATACTCGGTATGCCGTGCACTGACAGCACCAAAAGCACACTAAAAGTGTCTACTCTGGATCCATCCAGGCGGTGTCTACTGATAATAATAAATTGATATTTTTAGGAAAACTTGAAAGTCAAAAGTTAGTTGTGCTGGTGGCCTTTCTGTCAACTTCAAGAAATATCATGAGCAACTCCTCAGTGCTTCCCTGCTGTTCCGTTACCTCGATTTCTTCCTGTTCCCTTCCTGGTGCCAACTGATGTGTCTAAGCCATTGCAATCGCTTCATCACAAAATGAGATGATTTTAGTATAAACTGTAACACAATACACACAGCATGTTCAAGGTAAGCTTCGGTGGACTTAATGACAGAACAGACTGTGATTTCAGTTATATTTATGATTTTGAAGACTGCAGCATTGCAAAGGTATTCTGTATTCTTCTTCTTCTTTCTTTTACTTTTTCACAATCTTGTGCCCTTGAACATCCGACCATTGTAGTAGACAGCACTTTGACAGGCACCTACATAGGTCACCTAGTGAATACTTGTTATTTGTACAGGTGGGAACATGGGTATAACGACATGCAGCCCACAGTTCTCTTTGTTTCCACTTCCATTACAAATACACCCACTTGCACGCACACCCCTTTCACATCACACATACACCTTCCCTTGTCGCCGTGCATGCCTCTCCTGACTCACTGTAGTCAGCCTACATAAGCCACCGGTGTACAAAGCAGTTTCTCAGCGCTTATTGTGCAGCAGACTGCTGGAGGGCCAAGCTTCAGCAGGTCCCATTATTACAGCCCTTTATTTAAGCGGTTCCTTTTGGACTGAGTTGCCCACTGGAGAGCAGGCCAGAGGAGGGGAGAGCAGAGTGCATTTTTAGGCCTGCTGACTGCCTGAGCTGAAATGCTCTAAGTCCCCAGCTGTTAGAGCCTTTAACTGTGGAATAGACTAGAGAGCCAATCTAGAGTGCAATAAGCCTGCAGCGGTGATGGTGGCAGAGCTTAATGGAGAGACAGAGAGGCTGGCAGGCTGGCTGGCTGGCAGAAAAAAAGTAGGATGCTGAATTTTAACAAGCCTCTGTAATAATGGGAAAACGAGTGGAGAGAATGAGAAAGCATGCAGCAGGAAAGAGTTTTACAAAAATGTGCTAAAAGTGCTTGGTGATATTAGAGTTATAAACCCTATCATCTGGTTAGAGTTGTGGGTTGACTGCGAGATCCAGAAGGCAAGCGTGTGACCAGGGGGGCATCAATCTGATTTCCTGAGCTGGCTGGGCAGTATGGCTGGGGTAAGTGAATGCTCGCCCTTCCATCAACTGCCAGAGCCAAAGTGTCTGTGATCAAGGCACTGAACCCTGAAATAAAAGTCGGCACGGCACAGATCTGAACTGGTCCTAACCTATGTCTGTAAGACATGACCTGACTGTGCCCGACTTCTGATTTAAAACCCAAATCTGATCTGAATTAGTTATTTCGTATTCAAGAAAAAATACATATGCTTGATTTGTTTTATCAATTCAAAGTAATGGTAATCTAAAAGGCATATATAACTCTTGATACATAGAGGCTTCTCAAAGTAAAAATAACTGATCTGGAAGCCACCCTATGAGGCCTACACTCAGGCACAAAACACAAATAGCTTATAATAGCAGTAGAACCATTATTGGTTTATTGAATATGACTCCATCAGGAAAAAGAGAAAAACTCAGAAGGTTTCTAAACAACTATATTAACAAAAATGTTACATCCAGTGGATTGTTTTCTTCTCATCTGTATGTTGACTTTTAGGTTCAACTGCAGAAATAGAAGCTTCCAAAATACCACCTCAGATAAAAGCGGTGACTTTCTTGAAGCGCTTTGGGCACAAATGTCAAATTTGATAAAGCGAACCCACCGTCCGCAGGGCAAATATAGCAGCAATCATTGTCCTGTTGAAGGGCTCATTGCTGTCAAATCCCTATTGCTTTAACCTCGCTTTATTGCGCCAGGTATCAAACAAGGGTATTTCCATTAGTCTGAGAGACATTTAAATAATGCTTAAACCAAAATGAAGTATTGTTTCTGATGAAGTATCATCAATAAATTTGACAGGCTGAGCAAGCACGTCTAATACATCACTTAGCGGTGTCTCTCACCTCCCATTCACTCAATGCTACATTTATATAATTTGTCTTTCAGTGGCATGGTAGTTATACTTTATCTCACTTTTTCCCTTTTAGAAAGCCTTATAAATAATTTGCCACTGTATTAATTACTGTTGGGAAACTCTCATCGAGCTCTTCCTTACAGGATGAAGGCTAATTTGGTTCGGATTCAAAATCCTTCCCCAAGAAATCTTCACCAGGGTTGTTGGTTTTTTTTTTTTTGCCTTTTAAACCAGGCTCAGTTGGTTGAAGGTAATTTTAACAAAAATCCACAGCAAACATTTCTGTAAGTTTGTGAGAAGATGTATTTCCAAAGGGAGGTTAAAAATTCAAGGCCTCAGAGGAAGCCAGAGAGCAACAAGCTTCTTTTTTGGCAAAAGCCTAAATGCAAACACCCTGAGGCTAGTGAGGCTAGTGAGGCTACTGCATGTAAAGTACTGTATGTAAGGAGAAAAAGAGATGTGAGGGACAGGATTAAATATAAGTCTCTGAGTAGATTCAATAGACTGAGAAAAGATAAACATTGCCAGGATTGAGGATGCGGACTAAGTAAGAGGAAGTCACGCCTTATGGACAGCCTGCAGCTCCTCATAAAGTCTCTCTCACTGGCCTTTAACGCAGACCTTGGCTATAATATACCAGCAAGATTGGAATAGAAGTAAGCTGGAGAAATATAGACACATGGCATGAAGGGCTGTTTTGGTGGAGCTACAGCAGAATGATATGATCAGAGAAAAAAACTAAAGTATGCACGTGTCCATCAATACGTCCATCTATCCGTCTAGCCATGCAGAATTCAGGATGAGGGAGAAAGAAAGCAACAGAACTGAAAAGAGGAAAATCAGACAATTGCTACCTTGCCTGGGGGTTGGCTTAGAGTCTATGGGTTTATGTTTTATTTTTATTCATTTAGTATTGATTCATTTTTTTTTTTCATATGTGATTTTTTGTTTCTAGAACACCACTCCAAACTTATTGTCCACCGTTGGCCTTTTGTACGGATTTAAAATCACTGCCTGACACAAAGACTGGGAAGGAGACCGCAAGTAGCCTTACAGGTAGTACACACACACACACACACACACACACACACACACACACACACACACACACACACACACACACACACACACACAGAGGCACACCTGTACATGCCACTTTTCTGATATACATAACATCCTCTTAGACCAAACAAAGAAACAGCTACGGACAAGTTTGATGACCTGCATGCACCCACACACACACACACACGCACACACATGCACACACACAAACACGCACACACGCACTCACATATATACAAACACACAATAATAAAAGTAAAAAAAAAAAAATTCTCCCTCTCAGCATTTCAGCCATATCAGTGCTGCCTATCCATCCGTGGCGGTGTGATAGGTAATCACTGGCTGTGATTGTGTGGGCAGAGGGCGGTTAGAGGCGGCTCATGCCTGACAGGTTGCACTCTGCCTGGGTAAGGAATGGAGCAGGGAGAGGAGCTGAGGGTTGGCTTGTAGTCTGAAGCTCAGGGCCTGGAGCTCATCAGTCAGGGGAGCGTCCTGGCTGTCTGGCCCCCAGCCGAGACTGTCAGGAGACGGGTGGACTATGGTTATCTCTCCCCCCTTCGAAACCTCTGGACCCCGGGGCTCTCAACTGCCTCTCATCACATCACTCTCGATCCACTTCAATCCCGACCTTGTCAGGATCGGCAAGTCCTCGCTGGACCCCCTTTCCCGTTATGTCGAATAGTTGTTTTTCAAAATATTTGAGGTCAAAATTGTTGCCCGTGCTCGCCATAGAAATGTTTGACAAGTTAACAACCCAAATTTGACACTAATATTTGTTAGTAACTGAGGTGCAGCTGCCTAAAATGGACTTCTCTTTTGTTGGGCGTATTGCTGAGCACCCAATGGAGTTCAATGACAAGTGCAAGCTTTTGAGATCTACGGGACATATTTATTAGTTGCACGTTATGTAGACTTCTCGCTTTGTAGTGTATTGAGAGGGCATTCACTGTTTATTTTGGTTGATACGCTTTCACCTATGACCTGGAACAAAACATTTGTTTTGATTAAGGCCTTGGTTATGCAACAATGAACACATACTCAACGATAACCTCAAAATGCATGATAATGGTTAGAAAAGCTATTGACGAGGCTGTTTCCAACACATCCTATTTTTTAGGAGTCTTCAGAGGATTTGACCGTTTGTTACTAATTGTTATGTGGTTAAAAATGCTCCCTGAAGGAGGGTTTTTCAACCATGTCTATCTCATGACCCAGAATCCTTAGTTGCAAAATTCTCATTAACCCAACATTAACCCAGAAAGTTGATATCAGAAGTATGTTACACTTTTGACATTTTGCGGAGGGCTATATCAAAAGATATATCAAACAAAAACCAGACTATTATGCACATGTAGGGCTGGGTCAGTACCAATCCCCTTAAAGTAATACAGACACCAATAGAGTGCTTCGTTTGATACCCATCATCTTAATGGAAGCTGTGTGTGTGTCCCACTGGCCAGCTCATCACTGCTGCACAGCACATCGCTCATACAGCCGCTACTGTTGATAACGGCGTCCCCCGACCCACGGTGCCGGGACCGCGTTGTCATCATGAATTTCATTTCCCTGCTCACAGTTTTAATAATTGATATTCCATGGTTTCAGCAATATGCAGATGTGAGGAAGACATCAGTGTCTTTGGGAAATGTAGAGCTGTTTGGCAGCTGATAAACTATTCCTTCCACCTGCTTCAAACTTTCTCCAACACATGCCAATTACAACAGGTTGCAGAGTTTCTCCTCCCTTCCTGTCTCTGCATATGAAAGTGCCGGCTATGTTTGTGTCCATGAATAATAAAAGCTGTTTTTTCCGGCATTGTGTGGGACCTCTCCCTTGTTTTTAAATTCTCATTTTCCCAAGCTGTTAGAGCCATGTGGTGATGTGATAGAAGTGTTGTGAGTATAAGAGCGAGGGATAGGGAGCCGTGGCACAGACGTGTAACTTGCAGTGGTAAAACAATGATACAAATACACTGTCTGAAGAAAAAAACAACAAATCACGTCAAAGACAGGGGGTTTCCAATATACAGTGTGTCGATAGAAGAAGTATCGTGAAGTATCGTGAATAATATTTTGAATATTCAATATGGAGCACTGTCGCCTCACAGCAAGGTGGTTTGAATCAGGGTTTGGGTCGGCCTTTTGTGTGGAGTGTGCGTTAGCGTGAGTGCTCTCCAGGGTCACAGTCCAAAGACTGGTTCGGTTAATTGGTGTCTCTAATTTTAGGTGTGAATGTGAGCGTGAATGGTTCTCTGTCTTGTCAGCCTTGTGGTAAACTGGCGACCTGTGGAAGTGATAAGAGGTTCCTTTTTATGTTGTTACAATTTTCAACTTGGTTAACGTCCATTGTAAACAATCACATTAACCGGCTCTAATTGCCCGGCTATTTTTTAAAATCAAAAGTGACAGTGCAGTGCCTCTCTGAAAGTTGAGGTAGTTTTAACCTTCAGTGCTGCCAAAGCGCAGCAAAAGCTTGACAGATACGTTGGCTGGATGGAGGCTCCGGTGATTGATTTGCCCGTTTGCATATTTAATGATGCTCCTGTCAACTGCAAATGTTGAAGGATTTCTTGAATCCACAATCATTTCATATAAAATTGATAAAATATTTATGATAACGTTATTTAGTTCCTATGCGTTCATCTCAAAACAGCAAAATAAAAGATAATTCTTTGAGCTCTCGCCCCGTCTTGATTGTTGTGTGTGCGTTTATAGCTCGGGAGGAGGAGCTACGTCGCTACTGCGCATCGCTGTTTGCTGTCCCTGACGGCAGGGGCGGGACTGGTCCTCAGCTGACTACACCAGAGTCGTGCCTCGTCATAGAAGTCATGGACGAGGTGAGAATGACTGAAGCATTTCATCTCAACAAAAGTGTTTTACCCACATGAACACACAGTGGATCTAGATGGAGCAGAACTTCACAGACTCTGGCATATTTTTTCTTCCCCACGTCTCGCTGTCTTATTCACGTGTGACAACACTGTTCTTTTTTGTTCATCTCCAGAGAGACAGAGACATGAATGGAGTTCTTGCTGCTGAACAGAGACCAGACAACAACAGAAAGTGAGCCAAATTAAAACAAATCGACCTCACAGGTGCCTACTCACATCCACACTGGCCTGTGTGAAAAAGCTTAAGTGGCTACGTCTGTCAATTACAGAGATTAGAGGACAAGGCCTTTTATCTACAGACAAGGGAATAAGTAAACACTCAGGTGAACAGCAGGTGTCCATTTGATTGAATTTGCTTGTTTATAAAATAATAGAATTCATCTTCAGTCATCCCATCCAGTCATATTATATCATACATTATTAGCACTATTTAATCATGAGTTATATTGTTTAAGTAAAATCTATATCAATGTAAAGGAGCTGGGAAAGGTATGTGTTGCCATGACTCCCTCACAATGGCGTCCGTTTCCCACACAGGGTTCCCACCGCTCAGCAGATTCGCAGGAAGGGAACCGCGGTGCCCCAAACTGCCTCATCCACCAGGGGGTCCTCAAGAGTCAGCTGCTCTTCTCCCAGTTTGACACAACCATCGAAACCATCAAAACCCAAAGACTCTCAGAAGCTCCATCATTCTAAGCCTCGGTCTTCAAAAGAAGAACACTCTACACAATGTGAGCTTTGTGTTGTTTATACGAGAAATGCCTCGCCTGTAGTTGTCTCTAGAGAAAACAGGTGCCATATTTCCATATTATCTTATGAAAAGTATGATCACTTTGCCTCCGTTTTGTCATCTCAGGTTTCCCAGCTTTTATAGCAGGTTTTTCCAGGTTTAATGACACGTTATAAATATGCAGGCAAAGGGGATTTCATTACATGTATTGAAAACTCGACTCACTGAAAAATACAATTAAAATGTATTCTTCGTGGTCAGTTTTGTGCATATAAGACTTGCAGAACGGCATAAGTCAAGGACGAATTAAACAATCCCTATATCGGTGAAAAATCTCTTTGTGCATGTGTTTGTTCTTGTTAATGAAAAAAAATGACCTGAACACATGCCTGCAAACGCAACTAATATCCTTATTGCTGTTTGTCTTTTCAGCATCGTCCTCTAAATGTAAGCCGTCAGCTTGCCTCACTGCTAAGACTCCGAGGACGACAAAGACATTAATCAAGACACCAACCTCAATGCCACCAACGCCCAATTGGACCCCCAATTTCCATAAATCAAACCCTGATCCTGGATCAATACAGCTATTGTCCTCTCCCTCACAGGCACATTCCCAAACTGAGATCCCTAGATCCTCGTACTCCCCTGTGGCGTTTCCACCTGATGTTTCTCCGTCGGCTAGTCCCGGACCTACACTCCCAGCAGAGCATCTCTCCCCGTCCATACCCTACTCCCTTTGGTCCACATTCACACTCTCACCATCGAGCTCCACTGAGGGAACCTTATTGCCCAACGTTTACCCAACCAACCCTTTACAAAGAGGCTCAGACTCATCCCTTTTATCAGAACAACCCATATTCAAGGATTCTTCAGTGTTTATGTCCTCTTCTCCCATCCCTGCTGAGCATGAATTCACTCACTGTATGTATCCTCCTTTAGATGTAAGAGGGGGGAAGGAAGAGGAGCTATCAATAGGTGAGTGAATTGTAATAATGAACTCTCTTTGTGTGTGTTGATGCTCTGACAGGAACAAATCATATTTACTTTTTTAATCATGAAAATGGGCACCAATGATGATTGTCATTGGTTGACTAATTATAAGAGATGGGCTGGATGTACAACTATTTAGTTAGGTAACTATGTTAAATAAGGGTTAATGATTAAAGTATAGAAGTATATTTATGGATGCAGTTATGCGGTTCCTAGATAGAAGATTTTGTCCTGCTACATTTTCCCTAAACACAATTCTCAATGGCCTATAAAGTTTCTATAAATCAGATGCCTGTGGATCTCAGCAATAATGGCCTCCTTTTATTCTGCTGGGCTGTCAAAGCCAATTTAGATCCAACTATAAAAAAAAAACCTTCCTTTTTTTTTTAATATCGATTGGGGTTTTAAACAAATATTTGACATAAAGCTACAACAGACAGGAAGGTAATTACACTGTGAAGAATGACACTGAATTCCCCTTAGTATAGCAAGCACATTAGGATTCACTGATGCAGATACAGACTTAATTCTCATACATGCAGGCAGGTACAGCACACACACACACACACACACACACACACACACACACACACACACACACACACACACACACACACACACACACACACACAGTGTAGTTGATACATGTGAGAGCAATTTGTTTTAAGTGTTTTTGTGTATATGTTATATGTTTGAGGTATATTTTTTCATAATATGTTGTTTGTTTTGTGTTTTTCATGAAGACAGTGGAGATGAAATGTCCACTGATAGTTTGGGTCCGGCTTCACATGAGGAAGACTCTTCAGATGAAGAAGCACCGATGAACGGACGTTTAACGAGAGGGAGATCCAGTGACGAGCGAGGGAATCCTGCCATTTCTCATACACAAGATCCCTTTGTTCCTGCCGATGCAGACAGAGAAAGGGATCTGCAGCCTGATGAGCAGGAGCAGCTGTCAGAAGCATCTATGGTGACATGTTTCCATACTCCCACATACTTTTTGTTTCTTGGAGGATGAAGCGTGGGCTAGAGAGCTGTAATAGCGCTATTTTCTGGGAGCCGCAAGGAATATAACGCAATTTCATGGGCTCAAGTGTCAGTGATTTCCAAGCTGACAATCAGGCATCAATAGAGAATAGTTTTCACATTAAACATGTGTTATTAACATAAGCGTACTAAACTAACTCCATAATTTAGTCCATTAACGACTACTTGTAAGCACTTTTAAAAATAGATGCCAAAAGAAAACTGCATTGTGCCCTTAATTACAAACAACAACAAAACACAGGAAAACAGACATTTAGAAGCACAGTGAAACATGTGAAGTGCACAATTTATGACCAAAAAATAAAGCCTCTTTAGTCAAGTTTTGAGACTTTTTTGCTGATTAGCTGTGAACATACAGTATGTCACTGATACAAAAACACAGTTGTTTTATCACATACAAATAGAATACGTTGTATAATGAATTGCTGCAGCAACTCCTTCACTTGAGAAAAAACATGATGAAAATATAAAAAATATGACAGTGGGGAAAAATGTCTGACTGCTGAAAAAATAAATCAAATAATGACCAAATAGGTGTTAGTGGTTATACACCAATATGTTAATGTTTGTCTTTCATGCTGGGTGATAAAGTGAATAAATGGACACATTTGAGAAGTTTAAGAGAAGTACATCGTTATGCTGGACATAATCACTCGATAGAATGAGAAGACGTACAGTTAGAGTTTCTTATTGTAGCTGACCCGATCTATTAGCTAACATTTGTATCGCGGAAATGACTTTACATTATTCATCTATAGTGCGGAGACACCCAAGGCAGCGGTGTTAAAGGTGCACCCCATTGAAGTAAGAAAGGAGAAACGCAGTGGATTAAAAAGACACCGCTTGAATGGTCCCAAATGACCTATCAGCCATTTAATGGTATGAATCCTTTATGCTGTGACAAGGGAATGAAAAAAATAAGGGAAGGCCGGTGCTTTATTAAAAAGCTGGAGCAAAATGAGGTCCATGATTGTTAGATGGTGGTTATCTGTGGCCTCTGGACCTGAATCAAACTCTTCCTAAAATGATTAGATTAGATTTTTTTTCCATCTCTCTCTCTCTCTCTCTCTCTCTCTCTCTCTCTCTCTCTCTCTCTCTCTCTCTCTCTCGCTCCACCCTGGTGCCGATGTCTCCTCTCTCTCGTCTTCCACGTCCTACTTACACTTTCTCTTCCTCTGGTTTCTTTGGCCCGATCCTTGTGTCCCTGTCTATTCTCTGTGTTTACCGTCACCCTATAGTTCAGGCAGCTAGTCAACTGCTGCATCCTTTTGTGTTATGAGGAGACACCGGTCGGCACAAACACGACTCCGTTTTTTCCCCTTTTACACGGTCCCATTGTGTTCACTGTCTCGTCATTTCGTTGTCATGCCTCCTTTCTTTCCTCTTGTCATTCTCCGTGCTCGCTACTTCCTCTTTCTTAACAACACTATTCCCACATGCCTTGCTTTCTATTTTCTCCCGGCCAAACTGCGGTATCCTGCGACGCTATGGCTAGCATGTTAATGCCTCGGATCTAATCTTAACTAAACAGAGCGTCCTCATTTTACACCCCCCCCCCGTCTCACAGGAGGACACTCGCGTGGGAAGAACTGCTAACCCACCACACCGTTGTCAGATGCTCTCACCAGCTCCAGGGGTTAATTAAATAACAATTCTTCAAGTGGAAACAAAGGAAACAAGGAGAAAAGAGAATAATCTCCAGTGAAATACACCGGTTTATTAATATGCACACAGAGGAAAATGTAAAAACACAAATTTTAACAGGCTTACCAATTATAAAAAAAAGTTACATTGATATTGAATTTCCGTTTGTCCTTTGAACAGAATGTGTTAGGATAGAAATGAAACTTAATTCCCTATTCCCCTACACTCTCTCCATTGTCATGCCCCCCAATATTCCCCTTCCTTTATGTCCCCTCCTCAACTCTCCCTTCATAATCTATATCTTTGTGTATCATCTGTCTGTCTCATCCTCACACGATCTGTCTTTCTGCCTCACTCTTTCCATTTATTCCCTTTCATACCCCCCCTCCCTGCCCTCCATCCCTCCTCCTCTCCATCTGTTTTCATATCCCCTTAGGTGGTGCACAACCAAAGAGCTGGGCCTGGATCAGAGAAGTTCTGCGATCTGGATGGTTTTCCGCCGCTGGGTTTGGACGTGAATCACGGTCACTCTGACACCCCGGAACACACACGCCGTGACCCGCTCTACACACGCCAAACCTCCACGCACGGTTCAGACCCAACAGGTAGGTTTGGAGAAGTCTCTTTAGGTGTGCTCATGAATTTTTATGCTCCTATTATATTTCCTCTTTAAACTGATGTTTAGCTCACGTTTCCCTGCAAACTACATCCGGAAGCGCCGTCACTGTTTTTGTGCTTCAAGAGATTAGATTGTGAAGATTACCTCTGTGTCCAACTTTTGCCTGGAGATACTTTCCAATTTGCAAGCGTTATTCATATCACAAAGGCCTCTTAATAGGATTTCGAACAAATATGTAAAAATGTAGAGCTTACAAGAGAGATGAAAATGAGTTTTAAACCCAGAGGAGCGCTGGCTGCATCGTGGAAAAAAACGAGAGATGGGGGACAACACCGATAATTTAGTACTGGTGGGTCCGAGGGGAGCTTTCCTGAGATGCCTTTTTTAAAAGTGTGTGTGTGTGTGTGTGTGTATTTCATTGCCTGCACGTGCCTGCACATCTTATTTTTCTATTCAGTGCCTCCATTTTCTTAAACTGTAGGTGAACACAGTTTCCCTTCCCCAAACTTGTGATAGTCCCCACCCATTCTTACCATTAACTTAAATACGGAAGGGGTGGAAATGTGTGTCCCCTTATGAAACCAAGCCAATGTTGACTCATTTTACCTTAGTTATGTTAGACAAGTACGAAACGTAGCAAGCATCGAACTTGTTTTACATAACAAGCATACTTTTTTTTACACGCCACCCCTGAGACATCCAAAACTGATGCTAGAACGTTCCTTAGAGCATCATAGTCTGAAGCATGGGACCCTTGACCCAGCTGCTGTACTTGTACTTGGGAACGTTGCAACGTCCACATTTCATTACAAAGACATCCTCACACACAAATACAGCCTTTTGTTGCCTGTGTCCTTCACATCACACTCAGAAACTTCGAGTGTTGAGAGGAAAGACGTTTATTGTCAGATTCGTGTTATATTTCACTAGGCTTTGCCTTCATGACAATAATTCCATGGTTATATTTTTTCCCCCCTCTTTGCTTCTTAAGTTTCACCTTGAACTAAACCAGACAAATTCTGCAGTAACACTGTTTTTTTGGTTTTGTTTTTCTGATATTAACTGGTAGACCATTCGTTTGCTACTCAGGTATGTATCGACGAGATATATGCTAGCTCCCATTTGTAACCACATGACGGGTCTTGAAAATGTTTTCGAACACTAACGATTTGTAAACCGGCCGTGTCTCCGAGGTGCTCGGACGAACCCGCAAGGCTGGCGGAAGTCTCGCCTTCACCTCCAAATTGTATCAGAGTTCCAATAATAATGCTTGGATCGAATCGGGCGCTATAATTTATCACGGTGCTCATTACACCTTGTACTCTCGTCCAAGGCTGTTGAATTGCATGCATTTTAAACAGGGGCTGCTGTTTGGATTCAGCAAGGAGTTCTAATTCAAAATGTACCCGCTGAAAGAAAAACGCTCTGGCCCCCAAATGATCCCATCAACTTTTCCCTTCATCAAGTCTTGAAGCCCGGCTCTTCGCTGCTTCATTGTTAACCGAATGAGGTTGAGAGTGAGAGACTCCCACAAGGGCACCACCACCCTCCGTGCACCGCGCGGCCAGCCGCTCGTCAAACCCCGCGCTGTCTCCGCCGCCGTCGTTAAAACTCCAAAGTTAATGAGAGAGAAAGGTCAGAGAGGAGGAATATCACCTTGACAACACTCTGCACTCATTTATGTCCCACCATCTCTCGGTCTGTCTCCTCTGTACCTTTTTCCCCCAGGCAGGGCTGAGATCCAACAGGTTTTATATGTCTCCTGCTCTACCTTTCCACCTCTCCTTTCTGCTCTTACTCCCTGTCACCCGGCGAGTCCGAAAAGGAGGTCGTTAGTCTGCAGCTTCTGTCTCATCCATAGAGAGAGACAGATGAATAGACAGACAGGCAGGACAATGACCAAACCTCTATAGACATTTCTACATGATTACATGTAAGGATAGTAGTGCTAGGATATGTGGAAAAAGCATTCCAACGGTACCTTTGTGTGCATTTCTGAGACATTTTGTTTTTCAGCCCTCTCCGTTTTCTATTTGAGCTTGAAAGCTGACTGTCTGACTCCTCCGCTCCTTTCCTCTTTTCATTTGCAGCTGATTTAGACTAGTTAGGAGATTCTCCATCCAGTCAATCGTATTAATTGATTGGCTTACCACTGGAGAGAAAGTAGAAAACAGCAGTAATTGCATTGTAGCTGTCAGGATTGACTGAACAGGCCTGTACAGCACTATTGGTTTGGCACAGATGCTGCTGCTGAATGGACAAATGGATTAACAAATGGATGTGATTATTATCACATGTAATTCATTACATTTACATGAATTCATTTATATATGTATTTGAATGAATAGGATAGTATATCCGGAGTAAACTGGGAACCTTATCCTATTTCTTATAACATTTGCCGCTCCTAGTGGTAGATTTAAAAAAGAGACTGGCTGACAGCGAAGCACACTGGGATGAAATGATTCCACGATTACAACCATTTGTATCCATGACCTAGTTTTTACTTTTAAAATGGTAGAGCAACCATGACAATGAATAACCCTATCATGGCAGCTTTATATTCTGGTGCACTGTTATAGCCAAAAAGTTATTCCATGCATCGTATCTACACAAAATCACACTGTGTTGGATTGAGATAGCAAAGCGAATGCATTGCTATTTCCATTTGCTAGCCATCCATCCAACTGTTAGCAGTATGACGCTGTGTGATCTGTGTCCTTGAATGTCATTTATCTTGAAACCAGATGTTTCAAATAGTTTAAGAGCTCCTAGAGGGCAATACAAGGATGTTTTAAAAATGCAGCACAGACATTTTATTGGATATAAAAAAAAGTACTTTTTCTGTTTAGAATAATTTGTTTTAAATATCTGAATGTGCCCATTTTCTGTTTATCTCCCACTCTTTCAATAAAGAGGGTTATGGGCTAAGCAGCAGCAGCCTAAGTACCTACACCGAAGAACACCTGTTTTTTAGAATGATGAAGAACAACCACATGCAGCCAACTGAAATTCAAATTCACTCAACCAGGCCCACGAGGAGAGACGGAATATCAGCAGATGAACTAGGAACATCTGGTACGGGTGTGCGTGTGTGTGTGTGTGTGTGTGTGTGTGTGTGTGTGTGTGTGTGTGTGTGTGTGTGTGTGTGTGTGTGTGTGTGTGCATGCGCTTGCTTACATGCTCGCTTGTGTGCATGTTGTCTGTGAACACCATTCAACCAAACTCACTTATTTACTTTCACACACACAAAAACTACATTTCATAAACAATTAATACACCTCATTTCTGCATACTGCCTCACTTTCTTATGCACTGAGTGTGCAGTTTTCTTAAAGAGATTATCCCGTATCACTATCAAACACAAACAGTCACACACACACACACACACACACACACACACACAGCACACACACACGCATGCAGGATTGGGAGTCACTCCAGGAATGTGTCCTCTCATCACTTCCCTCGTTCCGATCCCAGAAACACTGTAGTAATCTGTTCATGCTGATGCTCGCACACGCACACACACACACACACACACACCTGAGAGACAAGACGATAATCTGCTTCATTGAGTAATATATCTAATACCCACACTTCTCATTAATTCATATTTTACAGTAAACAGTTGTGTTTATATTGATTATTTCATTCCACCACTCTGTTTATTCTGCATGTTTAGCTTGTTTTAGTCCTCTCCTCCACTAAAATCAGTCACACTTTTACATCAAATGCAAGTAGTTTAAAGCTCTGCCGTTGGTTCTGCTGTACGTTTTGTTACCACCGTTAGCTGCTAGCTGCCGGCTAGGCTGATGGCTCGTTGAGGTCCAAGTGGAGACATCACTGATATGCTCTGAATTTGAAATTTAACACCTTAAAGTTGAATACTTTGGTAGGGGTCCCACACTTGAAATACCTCCCAAGAAATCCAAGCCTTTTCAACATATTGAATTACAGCATCAGACGGACTCTTGGGTGCTCTTTGGGTGTTTTCCATATTTTTTAATACCACAAGGGAACCTCAGCACAGACGTCTCGACAAGTCGCCTCACTCGGTGTGCCTCATTGTGCCGTCTTGTCAGCGTGCCGCTCCAGTGTGCTTGTCTGACAGCACCGAAACATCTGTGCTTTGGCTCCCATGTGCAATTAATGAATGTCTTGAAATTCCTGTTCCTGAGCATCGTTGTGGATAGAGACCTCCTTTTCTTGTACAGGCATTTTTTATTTTTTTTGTCATTTGAATGTGTATGTGTTTTACATCAACCTCATTTGTACTTGACATTATAATTTGTCACGTTAAAAAGACACAAATGTTACTGAATGCATCTTAATATTATTTAAATTCCTGTTCACACATTGCATGCTAAACAAGATTGAAGTCTGATTTTCCTAAGGAACTTTAGAAAGAGGTCATTTAGAGAAATCACATTTAATCTCACTCTCATTTTACCTTGAATACATTTGAAATCAGGCACAGAGCTTCATCGGTAACCAAAATCTAGATGTCCTATCTTCTTTGAAATGGCAGTAGATTGAGTCTGCGTGCACGTATATGTTGGAGTGCACGTGTTAGCAGCACCGTACTGCATGTGTCATTGCTCCGATGCTGCTTAGTTTGACAGTGCAGATGGTCGTGAAGCAATAAGTGGAGGTTCAGTTGAAAAACAGAGCCAGGCACTGAGAGAGGCAGGGGGGGGGGGGGGGGGGGAGGTAAGGAGACAATGCAAGATTGAAAGAATGAAAGACTGGTTAGACAGCACGCAGCATGAGGAATCGGTGTGCGGCGCGCACGCAAACACGCACACCCACGCCATCATGGCTTCTCAATGGGGGCCTCGGTGTAATTTACAGTGAGCAGGTGGGGATGGATGTTCAATCTGATTCAATTTGATGTGGCTCGCAGTGGAGTGGGATGAGACACCACTCATTCCACTGACTGTCGGGATAGTTTCTCTGTCTTTCACCCTCTTTCCCCTTGAATCCCGAACTGCACGGCCCTCCCCTCCTTCCTCTTACTTTCTCCTGTCTTCCTCTACATGTCCTCTTATCTCTTTCACACACTCACGCTTTCTGTAGCTGCTTTTGTAAGATACCCTCACCGTGCTGTATGTACTCATTTCCATCAGTACATTCATCTATATTGTCCTTTTGTCCTTTCTTCCTCATTCAGGGCCCGGGTCTAGCAAGTCCACGTTGCATCCAGGAGACGGTGGAAGTCCGGATCAGCATGAGGATCGTGGTTTCACACGGTGGGTAACACGCACACACAAACCAAACCCACTCCCATATAATAACTGTGGTCACTGAAGACACACACAATGGGCCCGACCTCATCCTCAAGAGTAAACCATGTTTTATAACGGCGTTCCCACAAACAAAAAGGGTGTTCTTTTATTTATTTGTGGGCCATTACAAGGTCATGTTTATGCAGCATGAAGATTAAGCAACTATTTAATTTGTTGTCAGCAATACTTTTTCAACATAAACAATCCAACCTAACTAAATGAATGCAACCCCATTGGACTCACAAAAATAGTGACCCATATGTCATCATTACCAAACCTGAGAAAGTTAGTGTATCGTTTTCCGCCCACTATGTTTTAAACGTACAAGCTGCAGATAGCTGTTAAAATATGCCTTCCGTTTTCATACCCTGAAAGACAAACGTTGCTTTTTCTCCATCCGAATCTGAGCGTAGCCTCATGACTTCCCATTTTCCGACCCTTGTCTGTGTCTTTTCACCACGATCAGCATGTAATCCGTCGCTTTCTCTGCCCTCACACTCGCTGACACTCCCCCACCATTCCAATGGTCACGATGGGGGGTAATCCCTCTTTTTTTGTGCTCCGTCAATCCTTCTCTCTGTCGGATATGTGGAGTGTGTAATGGATCGTTAGCCAGCAGAACGACTTTAGCTTTGACAGCATGTTGAGTATTGGCCCTTAATGTTCTGCTTAATGTGTGTGTGTGTGTGTGTGTGTGTCTGTGTGTGTGTGTGTGTGTGTGTGTGTGTGTGTGTGTGTGTGTGTGAGAGAGAGAGAGACGGAGACGGAGAGAGTGTCAGCGCATTTCTCTTATGTATTTTCGAAACGGAAACTAAATGTGTGGGTGTGTGTGTTTGTTGTTGATGTTTATTGTGTGTGTGTGTGTGTGTGTGTGTGTGAGTGTGAGTAGTGGGCATAATCTGCGCTAGAGGCCTTGTGCTGAGCAGACCACTGTGAATATCTCATTGAGACGTGTAATAACCGGATTAACACAAACTACACAGAGGGCTCCCAAAACAGCTTCTTACATCCTTCAAACAAACACACACACACACACACACGCACACACACACACACACACGCATATACGCAGATGCACTTAATCTGACTAGTTTGGCATAGCTGTGAAGGTACATTTGTTGTTTTTGTTTCACTAGCTGCATCCTCTACCTTTACCATCACATTTACTTCCCTCCTTAAAACGTTGTGTTCTTGAGATAAGAGATTTTTTAAGAGACATTTATTTTGGTCCAGCAATAGGACACTCTAAAGCACACCCAAGTGAACGCTGTGACAGTGCGTGTGCATTCACTGACGTGTGTCTGCTGTGACCTAATGTTTACCTCGTATCCAGACGTCTATCGTAATGCTTCCAAAGAAATACTGATGATTAATGAAATAGCAACTTTTAGTACCTTTTATTTTTTAATTATTCTATTATGAAATAAATGAATGAGTCACTCATCAAACTGTGTATCACAAGGGATGCTGAGGTGACACCAACCTCTTCTGTCAGATCAGGTGGGCGGTGCGGATGGCAATGATACACCTGCTATCTTTATTGAATCCAAAGTTAATTCGGCCTCGTCATAGTCGAATGCATACCGGGAGAGGCATCTCCTGAATGTCTCAATAAAAGTGTGCAAGGATCCATTGGTGTGGTAAATTGTACCTCCTGAGTGTGAGTGTTTTAAAACGGTCAGTGCCCTCTTATTTACAACATTTCTCCTCCCTTCGTCCCGTTCTTTAAAGGCGGAGACATTTCACACTAAAACCAAAGGATGAAACAACTTGGATTCGTGGGTCTATTAAATATTGGAATCGGTGTGCTGTCGAGCATGTTGATGACCGATACAGACGACACACCAACGGCACTTTCAGCTGGTGTGAATAAATCTATGATGTCTGTGTCTGAAACATGTTACAAAAGTACTTTTCTAGACAGGGGCTATGCATATAGGATGTTCTGCGTTTGATCGTGGAATTTCCTTTTCTTGCAGGGACCGAGCCGGCGAGGAAGCGGCTGCACAGGGAGACCGGCAGAGTGTCCGCTTACTCCCCTGATCCATTCACACACATGCACATGAACACACGCTTACTTGTTCCATCCGTCGTCTACCGCTTATCTTGTATTCAGGGTCGCGGGGGGGCTGGAGCCGATCCCAGCTGACATTGGGAGAAGGCGGGGACACTTACTTGTTAGATAAGGAAAAAATGCACACGCAGATGTAAGAGACTTAACGCCAGCAAAAAACACACATTGGGTGAGAACTCTTGTTATGCAAATAGATGAAAATAAAAAAAATGTAATCAATTGAATGCTGTTTTCATTTGACTTATTATTCGTCCCTTGTGTCGTCCATGTTCTCGGGTCACAGTATGATGCCCTGTTACGTGAAAAGTAGCAGTGAGTCACATGTGATGGATTATCTAACCGTATAAAGTAAACGACGAGGCAGGCAAAGGATGTGGACAGCAGGGGAGCTGATGGGAAGAAAAATGGTGAGTTACTTTTAATTGTCAGCAGGGGGTCTGCTTGGATCCATTTGGTTGTTTGTCAACCTGTGCGTGTGTGTTAAGTGACAGATGTTGAGGGAGACTTTTACCAAAGGGATGGAACAAGCTCCATTTTTTCTCTGTTGTCATCGGTGTGTTTCCTAAAACAGGTTAGTGTGGCACTGGATCGGGTCAGACACACACACACACACGCGCTGAAGACGCTCCTGCAGGTGATGAATTATGTTTGTAAGGGAGGGAATAAGGAGCTGTGCCAGCGGCCGCTGTTACCATCTGTCCGTGCGTGTGTGCAGGAGTTGGGGGAAGATAAACGCCAGGCGCCGGAGCTGGCCTCTGAGCGTGTACATGTTGCTGCGCAGGTTTCACAGTTACGCTTGTTTTGCATCACTTCACCACAGCCGGTCCTAATCTATCACGGGCATCCACCGCTGTGTCCAGCTAGCAGATGTGCATGCGGGGGATCGTACGAGGCCAAACAGACTAGGGAGAAAATCACACCTTTTATCAAACGTATAGAGGACCCATGTCAAAGGTGGCAGATTGAATTTCAGATGAAGGTGTTATTATGTGTGTGGATATCAGCGAGGGTGCCCTATTCTTTACCTCTGTCAGCGCGAAGGGATATAGGGGTGTTTTACTTGTCCAGACGTTAATCGCTGTAAGCGGCCAGCAAAAGCCCCGTAATCCAACGGCAATCACCACAAGGCTGATTGATGGCACGGGGACAGAGAGACTATGATATAGACAAGGAGAGAGAGAGAGCGAGAGAGAGGTTAAAAGGTAGATCTTTGTTATTGTGTCCTTCATTGAGTTTATCACTTACTGTTTAGGAGAGAAAAATAACAGAGACATAAATCTGATGGATATTGAACCGCGAGGCTGGGTTTAAACAACTCTCAGATCTAAGCTCCCACACACACACACACACACACACACACACACAGAGAGAGAGAGAACTGCGGCTGGCCTTTTGTTAGATTTGGAGTTGCCTGTGATGTTGTTGATGCTGTCAGAAAGACATTGAAACCGGAGGAATTGACATTTAACTTCACAATATTAACTGACCCTTCTCCAGAGTTCAGACTGGGTGTGTTCCGAAAATAAAAAATAGTCTGTCATGAAACTTTTTTTGTGCTGTTTGTGGTGAATTTAGTAAACTTTTTCTTACAGCAAACACTGATAGATATCATGTAGCCTTTTCGTTTTTAAACATAACACTGTGGGCCTTAAATCAGATTAAAGAATGTAGTTACCTCCCGACTCCCTCTCTGTTTCTGATTTTTTCTTCTTTTTTTTTTAAACCATATTTGTTTTTTGGGATTTTCATTGGTCTTGGCTTTTTTCCTTGACAGCGAGTTGCATGGTGGAAGCATTTTTTGTTCCGCCTCCGGCTGCATGTCGACTTGTTTTCAGATGAAAACCCATTCAAGTTCCCTCACCCAGAATGCCCTGGAAGGGATCGCTTGTACACAAAGTTACACAAGTCACCTACAGTGAGCTGCAAGGGACAGCCGCTGCATTCATCTGTGACCATTTGTGCCCACAAATAAACTGTGAAATCAATAAAATGGCAGAAAAGGGCCCGCTTGTTTTTCCACTTCTCAGCTTTTATGAACTCTCAAGGGAATCAAGGGGAAACTTGTCGTCTTCTGTTCTTTATGTCTTTATCATCCCAGACCAGATGTAACTGTCAAATCATTGATTTACTTGTTTTCGTTAAAACGGCTCCAATAAGCTGAATTAAAAGAACTGCTGATGATTAAACCAGGTGTGTAGTCTATGATGACTTTCTTTGAAGTGTTTTATGTTCCATATTAAATATTTAATGTTATGTTTCTGTGTAAATGTAATATTCCACACATGCGCTGTCTTTGTTTAATTTTTTTTTTTAATTCCTGCGGGTTTTCCCTGGTAACTGCGTATTTCACGTCGCAACGCTATGAACTGTGGGTAATTCCCTCAGGAAAAGTCAGCATCGATGCTGATTTACAGAAAGTGGGCATAAAGGCCTAATAATGTCCGCGAGAGAGCCCTCGCGCACCTGATGACGTGACAATGGGACCTACCTGAACCGGCATCCACTTAACGGGAACGCGCATCAAAAGTGACCAAGTTGATTTACCTTAGCCTGCACGCGCACACGCGCAGACCACGTGCTGCTGCTGGCGGAGGGAGCGACGTCTGCGGGTGAGTTTCCAAAAGTCGCTAACTTGTGTGCAAACATTGCGTTTCGTGAGTCTGGGAAGGTGGATAGGACATGGCCTGGTAATTCAGGAATGGAACATCCACATGTGCATTTGAGCGTTTCAGATGAGAGACTGAAAAAACATGATATTGTGATAATGAAAATGCCAGGGAATATAGTCAATTCTCCAGTTGCAATATTGTGTTTGTGCGTTTGTGCAGCCACACAACAACATCATTACATTTGTGTGTGTGTGTGTGTGTGTGTGTGTGTGTGTGTGTGTGTGTGTGTGTGTGTGTGTGTGTGTGTGTGTGTGTGGTTGTCAGGTTGGAGGCTATCTGCAGTGAATGTGCCACCTAATCACCTCCCATGTTGTCTATTGGAGCCCCGTCGCCTCATTACAGGGGAAGGAGAATATGTGTTGTCTGTCATCTGTGAAACATAAAAAAAAAAAAAAGTCCTGTGCAGGAGGGTTTGTGTCTGCGCTATAATTCCCAGCCTCTGAATGGCGGTGAATGAACAGGTGTGAGATGATTTTCCCAAGAAGCCAAATATGCTAATCTTGTTTGTGCATGTATGTACACCGCATGCAGGGGAGGCGTAAGTTCACTAGATGGATGGGTAGATAAAATGGTTTTATTACAATCGAACCCAAAGGCTTCCATTTCTTTCTTTAATCAACACAAATCCCTGTTTCGTGGACGTACAGCGTTATCGTGTCTCCGCCGGGCAACGTCCCTTTGGCGTCGTCACACGTTCCAGCTTTAACGTGGTTGTGGCTCCAAATCACTTTCGAGGTTGCAGCCTCGCCGTTGAGTGACCCCCCGCGCGCTGCAGATGGAAGTACACTACGCCCCGGACAAGACATGCAGGCGGAGCAAGTTATAATGGAGGGGAGGAGAACGCTAGATGAAGGGAGAAAATGTAAAAAAGAGGAGGTTGAGAAGGTGCAGGCATTTAAGAGAGGTGAACGGAGGACATGAAAGAAATGGGGCGGAGTTTGGATGGAGAATGCTTTCTAGTTTAATATGGTTGATATTAGAGGTCTGTATTCCTCTCTCTCTCCCTGCCTCTGCTCTCATTTCTTCCTGACTTCACCTTCCGTTCCCCCACTTTCTACTTCCCACCTTCTTCGTCTTCCCGTCCTCCATTTCCATCCTTCCTCCATCGCTTGTCTTTCCACCTCTCCGTTCCTTTTCGACCCCTCCGTTTGTCCTCCCTCTCCCTCCCGTTGGGCGGCAGGTCCCGGTGCCCTGACTGATCCAGCGGGACCTGCTGACAAATCGATACATCACTGTAATTGATTCTGTCGGGGCTCAAAGTGTTTAATGAGAGCCCCCTCCTCCTCCTCCTCCTCCTCCTCCTCCTCCTCCTCCTCCTCCCCTTTATTGCACGTTGGATTCAGCACAGTCCAGCCTAACGGTTAATGCAGCAGAGGCATCCATGTGCAGCGAAGTGCTGCTGATGGTGGTCGGGGGGGGAAGGAAGGCAACTTTGGAGTGTTGAGAGTTAATCAGAGCAGTTCCCAAGGTGACCGATGGGTCCAGCTGGTTAATTAGGACAGGTAAAGGCTAGATGTAAGCTGTGTGGCCATGGGAGACGGTAGGACGTCGTCACGAGCGCATTCAGTTGCTCGCAGCTCCTCTTTTGACGACGTGATTGCGTTGACCCGTTGGTTGCCGTTTCATCAATTACCAGTCTCTTCTCCGTCTGACCCGCTCCTGCAGTGGATTAACAGATGCACACCCACAGATGGCAGGAATAACATTAAGCGAGAGTGAACCATAAAGGGAGGCGGTAGCAGAATTAAAAAAAAAATTAAATTAAATAAATAACGGAGCAAAATTAGAACAAAACAAAAAAAGCAGAGGCAGCAGAGATTAAAAGACAAATCTGTATTTTTAGAGCACAGGAGAGAAGAGGGAGAGATATATAGTGTGTTTGCGAGCCTCGGCTTGTTTTTTCTAGTGCGTGTGTGTGTACGTGAGGGTGGGGAATCTTATGGACAGTGAATCATTAATATCAGCAGCCTGTAAGACACTAATGAATAACACGGGAATATATCAACTCATCGTTTGCTTCTCTCCCCTTCACTCTTCACACCTCCCTCTCTCTCGCGCGCTCTCTCTCTCTCTCTCTCTCTCTCTGCCTGCACTAGATTAATTTCTTCTAGCATTAATGAGAAACACCTGTTAGAACTCCTCGTTAGGCATCCCTTCTTCAGGTCCCATTAGACTTGTGTGTGTGTGTGTGTGTGTGTATATATAGTATATGTGTATATATATATATATATATATATAATATATAAAGTATATGTGTATATATATATATATATATATATAAAGTATATGTGTATATATATATATATATATATACAGTGTATACACAGTGCTGAACACTGAGCAACCGTGCTGCTGAATGAGGGGGAGGGTGGAGTGGATGGAAGGAGCGGTGAGGTAGATGGTGAACATGAAACATGATGATGTTTTATTATAAATATATGAAAAGTTTCTGGTTTAACGGCCATTACACTGTAACAGCCTTGATCCAAATAATATGGACCACACACAGACATGTCTGTTGTTTACTGAATGCAAATTTAATAGAATACCACTTCCTGCGCCCTACCCATAATACCCCTGAACATTCTGATAGGGCGTTTTAATCACGGACATGACAATTGTTACCTTCGTTAAGAAGACATACTTCACATTTTGTACCCAATTTGTTTTCAAGGTTTGTAAATAATCATTTATATAACATTTAAAAAAATTCATACACAAAGTTTTAAATTGAAATAAATGCGTCAAAAATAAATACAAATCTGGGTTTCAATCTACAGTCGATCTCCTACAGTTTAGCCTGGGACTGTGAGGTACCCAGTTAACCGTGTGTGGCCGCGAGGAGGCACTGTAGGAGTCTTGGTGGTGGAGAGGCTATGTACCGGCAGGAGGAGACAAACTCTGATCCTCTTTTCACCCCCAAAGGAGGCGAGCCGGTGGCCGTAGCTGAAAGCAGAAGGAAGCAAGTAGAAGCGACATGCAACATGCACTACCTACAAGCACTACTACCACAGTACTACTGCACTGACGCTTCACACGCACCCTGTGTGTCGGACACACACACACACACACACTCACACACTCACTCACTCACTCACTCACTCACTCACTCACTCACTCACTCACTCACTCACTCACTCACACATACATACACACACACTCACACTTGGATGGAATGGAATTGTGTTTTTTTTAATACATACATATATTTTTATGTATGTATACATTGTGGGAAAACCTGAGCGCCAGGAGAAAACCCTAAAGTGCATATTGTTGTGATTTAGTGGGAAACCTGGTAACCAGGAGACCCACGCAGACACAGGGAGTATATGCAAACTCCACACAGAGGGACGGGTGGCGGCGTCTCTGTGAGGCTGCAGTGCTGAACACTGAGCAACCGTGCTGCTGAATGAGGGGGAGGGGGGAGGAGGAGTGGGTGGAAGGAGTGGTGAGGTAGATGGAGGTGACGGAGGTAGAGGAGGAGGGAGGGAGGAAGGATGGAGAGTCGAAGGGGCGAAGGGTGGAGAGGGGAAGGTGGGAACGCTGAAGAGGGGAAGGGGGGAGTTACTGTTGTCCAGCCTCCGCTGAACAACCGGCAGCCTCCTCCACCTTGCTGTCGCTGCCACACCGGTTTTCCTGGTGGCTGAACATACCCCTCTTCTTCTGCTTCTCCTCCCGCTTGGCTTTCTTCTTCATCTCCTTCTCGTGCATCTTGTCCTTCATCCTTTGCAGCTCTGCCTGCGGGTCCTGGATCTTCTTCGTGAAGGGAGAAAAGACTGCTTTCCTCTTCTTCAGTTTCAGACAGAGCTTCTCCAGGTCCTTGTTGTCGTTCTGGACCTCTATGACTTTGGCCTCAGAGCGATATGCTTCATTTGCCAGGTCTTCCTCCATCGATTTGACGAGAGCACACTCCTGTTGGAGGTCTTTCTCCAAGCTCTTTTGCTTCTCAGCCAGATCTTTGTTGTTGTCCTCCACCTCTCGTAGCTTTGTCGCCAAGTTGTCGTTCTTGTCCAGCTCCCTTTTGAACTTTGCATCCAGAACCTTTTGGGCTGTCTGCAAAGCTTCCACTTGGGCGACATGGCTTTGTTTCTCTGCCAGAACCTTTGTGAGCTGGTCGTCCATTTCCTTCTTTTCAGCCTCAAGCTGGTTGACGTTTGTCTCCAGCAGAATGATGCTTGTCTCCAAGCGCTGCTGTGAAATGGCTAGGTCCTTTTGGAACTTGGCTACTAGTTCCTTTCTCTCTTCCATCAGTTGGACGTTAGTCTCCTGGCTACGTTCTTTCGCAGCCAGCTCTTTCTGAAGCTCAGCTTCTAGAGCGTTGCATCGTGTCTGCAACGCTTGGCTGCTCTCCAGGAGTTCAGTCTCTCTGCTCAGCAGCTGGTTTGTGGTCTCTGTCAGCTGCTGAGAGAGAACCTCCTTATCTTTCCTGAGTTGCAGGTTTTGGGTGTCCCCCTGGCGGACCCGCTCTTCCAAAAGGGTCACCTTCTCCTGGTCTTCAGTGTTGCTTTGGTGCGAGAGCTTTTTTATCTCTGCCTCGTACCTTGCAGCCATCTCGTCAAATCTCTGTTGACTGAGGAGGTTTGCAGCTTCTGTCTTCTCCTCCTGCACCTGAAGCTTTCTCTTCAGCTGGTAGATCTCAGACTCCTGCTTGTTTGCAGTTTCGTAGCTTTTCTTGATTTCAGCTCCGAACTCCTTCTCTCGGATCTCCATAAGACTCTCCAGATGGTTCACACGCACTTTGCGCTTGTGAATCATGTGACAGAAGTTTGTCCTTTCTGTCCAGTATTCATGCTCAAACTGCTTCAGTCCCTGAACCTCTCCGTCGTTGCAGTGGATTTTCTGCATCGCTGTAGTGACAGAAGGTTTGTGACCATACTGACGTGCTGGACGGCCCCCTGGACCGCCAGCAGATCTTTGCTGGTCTGCTTGCTGGGTTCTTCCGTCCATGGCACAGGCTGTAGCAGATTGGGGCACACTGGATTCTGACATAGACTGCATCGCTGTCGATTGAAATCCTACAGTAGTAAATGGTCCTGTATGAAACCGTATCTGTAATAGATTGTATCTGTAATAGATCGTATCTGTACTAGATCGTATCTCAAGAACACCACACCGAATGATGTGCTCGCCTGCTATTTATACACTCTGTAGACTCATGGATCAAAGCCACTGCCTTTGATCCCTTGAGTTCAGATTCTGGAATCCAAGCCACTGCCTCAAATCCCTTGAGTTCAGATTCTGGAATCCAAGCCACTGCCTCAATCCTGTAATGTCACTCTGTGATGTCACTCTGTGATGTCATCAGAATGGACTATGAAGGAAAACATTTCAATAATGCACATCACACCGTGACATCATACTGATGTCATCAGAATGGACATGACTGAAAAGGGGGGGTGGAATGATGTCATTCATTCACATTTTGAACTTGCTTTTGGGTTTGTTTTTGTCACACTTTTGTGTTTTTTTTCACTATATATATATACACTCAACAAAAATATAAACGCAACACTTTTGTTTTTGCTCCCATTTTTCATGAGATGGACTTAAAGATCTAAAATTCATTCCAGATACACAATATTACCATTTCTCTCAAACATTGTTCACAAATCTGTCTAAATGTGTGATAGTGAGCACTTCTGCTTTGCTGAGATAATCCATCCCACCTCATAGTTGTGCCACATCAAGATGCTGATCTGACATCATGATTAGTGCACAGTATAGTACCTTATACTGCCCACAATAAAAGGCCACTCTGAAATGTGCAGTTTTGTCTCACAGCAAAATGCCACAGATGCCACAAGCATTGAGGGAGCGTGCAATTGGCATGCTGACAGCAGGAATGTCAACCAGATCTGTTGCTCGTGCATTGAATGTTCATTTCTCCACCATAAGCCGTCTCCAAAGGCGTTTCAGAGAATATGGCAGTACATCCAACCGGCCTCACAACCGCAGACCACGTGTAACCACACCAGCCCAGGACCTCCACATCCAGCAGGTTCACCTCCAAGATCGTCTGAGACCAGCCACTCAGACAGCTGCTGAAACAATTGGTTTGCATAACCAAACAATTTCTGCACAAACTGTCAGAAACCGTCTCAGGGAAGCTCAACTGCATGCTCGTCGTCCTCATCGGGGTCTTGACCTGACTCCAGGTCGTCGCCGTAACAGACTTGAGTGGGCAAATGCTCACATTCGATGGCGTCTGGCACGTTGGAGAGGTGTTCTCTTCACGGATGAATCTCGGTTTACATTGTTCAGGGCAGATGGCAGACAGCGTGTGTGGCGTCGTGTGGGTGAGCGCTTTGCTGATGTCAATGTTGTGGATCGAGTGGCCCATGGTGGTGGTGGGGTTATGGTATGGGCAGGCATCTGTTATGGACGAAGAACACAGGTGCATTTTATTGATGGCATTTTTAATGCACAGAGATACCGTGATGAGATCCTGAGGCCCATTGTTGTGCCATACATCCATGAACATCACCTCATGTTTCAGCAAGATAATGCACGGCCCCATGTTGCAAGGATCTGTACACAATTCTTGGAAGCTGAAAATGTCCCAGTTCTTGCATGGCCAGCATACTCACCGGACATGTCACCCATTGAGCATGTTTGGGATGTGCTTGACCGGCGTATACGACAGCGTGTACCAGTTCCCACTAATATCCAGCAACTTCGCACAGCCATTGAAGAGGAGTGGACCAACATTCCACAGGCCACAATTGACAATCTGATAAACTCTATGCGAAGAAGATGTGTTGCACTGCATGAGGCAAATGGTGGTCACACCAGATACTGACTGGTTCTGAGTCCCCAGACCCCCAATAAAGCAAAAAAATGCACATTTCAGGGTGGCCTTTTATTGTGGACAGTCTAAGGCACACCTGTGCACTAATCATGATGTCAGATCAGCATCTTGATGTGGCACACCTGTGAGGTGGGATGGATTATCTCAGCAAAGCAGAAGTGCTCACTATCACACATTTGGACAGATTTGTGAACAATGTTTGAGAGAAATGGTAATATTGTGTATCTGGAATGAATTTTAGATCTTTAAGTCCATCTCATGAAAAATGGGAGCATAAACAAAAGTGTTGCGTTTATATTTTTGTTGAGTGTATATATATATATATATATATATAGGGAAAAAAACACAAAAGTGTGACAAAAACAAACCCAAAAGCAAGTTCAAAATGTGAATGAATGACATCATTCCACCCCCCACCCCCCTTTTCAGTCATGTCCATTCTGATGACATCAGTGTGATGTCACGGTGTGATGTGCATTATTGAAATGTTTTCCTTCATAGTCCATTCTGATGACATCACAGAGTGACATTACAGGATTGAGGCAGTGGCTTGGATTCCAGAATCTGAACTCAAGGGATTTGAGGCAGTGGCTTGGATTCCAGAATCTGAACTCAAGGGATCAAAGGCAGTGGCTTTGATCCATGAGTCTACAGAGTGTATAAATAGCAGGCGAGCACATCATTCGGTGTGGTGTTCTTGAGATACGATCTAGTACAGATACGACCTATTAGAGATACAATCTATTACAGATACGGTTTCATACAGGACCATTTACTACTGTAGGATTTCAATCGACAGCGATGCAGTCTATGTCAGAATCCAGTGTGCCCCAATCTGCTACAGCCTGTGCCATGGACGGAAGAACCCAGCAAGCAGACCAGCAAAGATCTGCTGGCGGTCCAGGGGGCCGTCCAGCACGTCAGTATGGTCACAAACCTTCTGTCACTACAGCGATGCAGAAAATCCACTGCAACGACGGAGAGGTTCAGGGACTGAAGCAGTTTGAGCATGAATACTGGACAGAAAGGACAAACTTCTGTCACATGATTCACAAGCGCAAAGTGCGTGTGAACCATCTGGAGAGTCTTATGGAGATCCGAGAGAAGGAGTTCGGAGCTGAAATCAAGAAAAGCTACGAAACTGCAAACAAGCAGGAGTCTGAGATTTACCAGCTGAAGAGAAAGCTTCAGGTGCAGGAGGAGAAGACAGAAGCTGCAAACCTCCTCAGTCAACAGAGATTTGACGAGATGGCTGCAAGGTACGAGGCAGAGATAAAAAAGCTCTCGCACCAAAGCAACACTGAAGACCAGGAGAAGGTGACCCTTTTGGAAGAGCGGGTCCGCCAGGGGGACACCCAAAACCTGCAACTCAGGAAAGATAAGGAGGTTCTCTCTCAGCAGCTGACAGAGACCACAAACCAGCTGCTGAGCAGAGAGACTGAACTACTGGAGAGCAGCCAAGCGTTGCAGACACGATGCGACGCTCTAGAAGCTGAGCTTCAGAAAGAGCTGGCTGCGAAAGAACGTAGCCAGGAGACTAACGTCCAACTGATGGAAGAGAGAAAGGAACTAGTAGCCAAGTTCCAAAAGGACCTAGCCATTTCACAGCAGCGCTTGGAGACAAGCATCATTCTGCTGGAGACAAACGTCAACCAGCTTGAGGCTGAAAAGAAGGAAATGGACGACCAGCTCACAAAGGTTCTGGCAGAGAAACAAAGCCATGTCGCCCAAGTGGAAGCTTTGCAGACAGCCCAAAAGGTTCTGGATGCAAAGTTCAAAAGGGAGCTGGACAAGAACGACAACTTGGCGACAAAGCTACGAGAGGTGGAGGACAACAACAAAGATCTGGCTGAGAAGCAAAAGAGCTTGGAGAAAGACCTCCAACAGGAGTGTGCTCTCGTCAAATCGATGGAGGAAGACCTGGCAAATGAAGCATATCGCTCTGAGGCCAAAGTCATAGAGGTCCAGAACGACAACAAGGACCTGGAGAAGCTCTGTCTGAAACTGAAGAAGAGGAAAGCAGTCTTTTCTCCCTTCACGAAGAAGATCCAGGACCCGCAGGCAGAGCTGCAAAGGATGAAGGACAAGATGCACGAGAAGGAGATGAAGAAGAAAGCCAAGCGGGAGGAGAAGCAGAAGAAGAGGGGTATGTTCAGCCACCAGGAAAACCGGTGTGGCAGCGACAGCAAGGTGGAGGAGGCTGCCGGTTGTTCAGCGGAGGCTGGACAACAGTAACTCCCCCCTTCCCCTCTTCAGCCTTCCCACCTTCCCCTCTCCACCCTTCAACCCCTTCGACTCTCCATCCTTCCTCCCTCCCTCCTCCTCTACCTCCGTCACCTCCATCTACCTCACCACTCCTTCCACCCACTCCTCCTCCCCCCTCCCCCTCATTCAGCAGCACGGTTGCTCAGTGTTCAGCACTGCAGCCTCACAGAGACGCCGCCACCCGTCCCTCTGTGTGGAGTTTGCATATACTCCCTGTGTCTGCGTGGGTCTCCTGGTTACCAGGTTTCCCACTAAATCACAACAATATGCACTTTAGGGTTTTCTCCTGGCGCTCAGGTTTTCCCACAATGTATACATACATAAAAATATATGTATGTATTAAAAAAAACACAATTCCATTCCATCCAAGTGTGAGTGTGTGTGTATGTATGTGTGAGTGAGTGAGTGAGTGTGTGAGTGTGTGAGTGTGTGAGTGTGTGTGTGTGTGTGTGTCCGACACACAGGGTGCGTGTGAAGCGTCAGTGCAGTAGTACTGTGGTAGTAGTGCTTGTAGGTAGTGCATGTTGCATGTCGCTTCTACTTGCTTCCTTCTGCTTTCAGCTACGGCCACCGGCTCGCCTCCTTTGGGGGTGAAAAGAGGATCAGAGTTTGTCTCCTCCTGCCGGTACATAGCCTCTCCACCACCAAGACTCCTACAGTGCCTCCTCGCGGCCACACACGGTTAACTGGGTACCTCACAGTCCCAGGCTAAACTGTAGGAGATCGACTGTAGATTGAAACCCAGATTTGTATTTATTTTTGACGCATTTATTTCAATTTAAAACTTTGTGTATGAATTTTTTTAAATGTTATATAAATGATTATTTACAAACCTTGAAAACAAATTGGGTACAAAATGTGAAGTATGTCTTCTTAACGAAGGTAACAATTGTCATGTCCGTGATTAAAACGCCCTATCAGAATGTTCAGGGGTATTATGGGTAGGGCGCAGGAAGTGGTATTCTATTAAATTTGCATTCAGTAAACAACAGACATGTCTGTGTGTGGTCCATATTATTTGGATCAAGGCTGTTACAGTGTAATGGCCGTTAAACCAGAAACTTTTCATATATTTATAATAAAACATCATCATGTTTCATGTTCACCATCTACCTCACCACTCCTTCCATCCACTCCACCCTCCCCCTCATTCAGCAGCACGGTTGCTCAGTGTTCAGCACTGTTTATACTATATATACACTGTATATATATATATATATATATATACACATATACTGTGTATATATATATACATATACTTTATATATATATATATATATATATATATATATATATATATATATATATATATATATATATATATATATATATATATATGTATATACAGTGTGTATACATACGTATATATGTGTATATACGTATATATACATATATGTATATATATATATATATATATATATATATGTATATATATATACACACTGTATATACATATATATATATATATATATATATATGTATATATATGTATATATATATATATATATATATATATATGTATATACAGTGTGTATATATATATATATATATATATATATGTATATATATATACGTGTGTATATATATATACGTTTATATACATATATGTATATATATGTATATATATATATATATATATATGTATATATATACACACACTGTATATACATATATATATATATATGTATATATATGTATATATATATATATATATACAGTATATACGTATATATATATATATATATATATATATATGTATATACAGTGTATATACATATTGAATTGAGATCACGATTCTCTTGCACGATTTTTTTTAATTGTAATTTTTCAAAAGTAAAAAAAGAAAAATTAGACATGCGGCTGATAGTGAATCAGGCGCTATAAAATGAACCGTCAGGCTCAAATACGGCTCCATGGTCCGACTGGACCATAAATCAGATGTAGCGGGAAAATGATCAATTTCCCACAATTCTGCCTCGACCACTGCCCGCTGCTTATTGTACATGTTCGAGAGCGCAATGTTTGAAAAGTAGTTCCGGGAGGGCATCTAGTACAGTTTGTTGTGGGTGTTTATCATCTTCCGAAATCCCTCATGTTGTACAGTGTTTATCAGGGCCACCTCCACACCACCGAATGCAAACCTTTTTTGGGCACGAGGTCGGTTCGGGTGGATGGGTGACTCTCGCCACTACCGCCTGGGTTTTCGTCGCCATCCATTCAACCTTCCTTTCCTCCGCTTTAACTCTCACTCACTCTTTCCAAACACTCAACTGCAGGCGGCTTCCTCCACTGAATCACGTGTTGTAAAGACGCTTTACCATAGGTTGAGGGAGGAGGCAGCGGCAGTGCTGCGTTTGGGGGCGCTTCAAAAAATATATATATACACTTTTACACTGTACACCTTTTTTCACTATATATATATATATATATATATATGTATATATATGTGTGTGTGTGTGTGTGTGTGTATGTATATATATATATATATATATATATATATATGTACGTTTTAGTTGTGTGTTCATTTTACAGATGAGCTCACTATATAGTCCTTTATGTGGAACTCCCTGGATAGTGAGTAGGAAGTAGTGAATGGGACCTACGTCTGGATTATCTGGAGCATCTTTTTCCCCTTGTTCATGGACAAAATCTGCGGTAATAACTGCAGCACCAAAGAGGGGTTTTATTTGAGGAAAGGGGATCTGTAGAATTTTCATGTTTATTATATAACCACATCCTACGATTTCGCAATGAGTTAAATTACCGAAAAGTACAGTGATCATTACCCATCACCATCACCGGTTATATAATACCGGCCGCGTGATGTCACTGAGGCTACTTTAAAGGAGTCATCACCAGGAAATCGCAATTTCTCTTGTTAAAACATGCATATCTGTGTTTGACCTCAGTTGAAACTTGCCTGAAAGGCTGGAGTTTGAAAGTGGCGCCGTTTTTTCGCTTCTGCTCTTTTTCCGAACAGGAATAGCACACAAGGGTGTGCATTCCTAAAGCACGAGATTTTGATTCTGCGCCTACGGTGACGTCACCGTGGAGGCTACTTGCATAAGCCCACCCCTCTTTCACTACCCAACCCCCCCCCTGTCCGCTACCTGACGTCCTGCTGTAAACGTGTCTCTTCAACCGTCTCTGGCTCTTCACTCTCCGGTTCGGGTTCCGACTCTGGTTCGTACATAAATGCCTGAATTCCGTAAGGTTCGTCATTTAGTGTGTGCGCCATGACAGGGGGCTGTTTATGTTTTGGAGTCTGCATGCAGGCAAGCCCCCCCGGCTCTGTCCTTCCTGCGGCGAATCAACGCGCGCCTCATTACATATTATACAATGCACATCCGGACCAGTCAAAACCTCGCGCGTAATCTCGCGTGATAAAATCGCGGTACGAAAAAGGGTCAGAACAAGCTCAATGTTTGATTAAATTTTTTTTTCCTTTTTCTAATAAGTTTTACGAATTGATCCAAAGCGATCCAAGGGGGGCTGGATACGTATAAAACCAGGTTATGACTCCTTTAACATAAAGCTGGCTGTTGATGGTCAGTGAATACCTCTGAAATGTTGGCTGGCCGCTTGTTAAACCATCAGGTCTTGAACCCAACATGTGTGTATGGAAGTGCATTTCATTATTAGTGTGTGAGATGGACAGAAACAGGTATATATGAGAGAGATATTGAGAATAATGTTCCATCTACACAGATGGATAAACCACTGGGGTTCAGTAACTTCCTCATGATGATGAATGTTGGCCTATATACCACATGAACAAATGCAGCATTCACTTATTATTTCCTGCTATTAAGCAGTTTCATGCAAAAAAAAAAAAACCCTCCCTCTCACTAGCCGTGTTTACATGAACCTGTTTTATGTGCATTTTTAAGCGTTGCATTAGAAAAAGCTGTATGGAAACTTTGGGTGAAAAAGAGTTGACGTGCCGTATCAGATACTGGAATGTTTTTGCTGAACAAGCAAAAGAGAACTGTCAGGTTCTCTCATAATGTATGAAAACATGGCTGATGGTGGATGAGAGTTAGATGGCTAAGCGACCTGTTTTGTTTCCGGTTCGGCGGATTACAGCTGTGCGTATAGTACAGTAGTCTACTGCAGAATCTTCAACAGGGGGACCGGGACCCCCAGGGGGTCTGCAGAGTTACTGCAGGGGGTCCCTGAAATATAATTTGATTTTTTTCTTCCAAAAATGTAACTGTCCAAAAATACACCTTAACTTGAATACAACCTATATTAAGCAAATATAAATATTCCCATTTTTTTATATACTATTATAATTATATGTCATGTTGTGAAATTGTGATGTAGAAATAGAATTAAAATATGAATTGGTCAACAATTATTATTTGAATGGCCTAGCATTGTATACATACATCATTACAAAGTACTGTTATACATGGCACTATAGGCTGCACTACACATTATTATTGGCCCGGTTTAATAAGCAACATCATTTCATACAATATGTAATAGGGGGTCCCTCCACCGGGTCACTTTCAGCCTTGGGGGCCTGAAAACGTTGAAGACCTCTAGTCTACTGTATTCATTCCAAGCCAGTTGATGGGAACGTGGCTAAATCTAATTTATTTTTTACTCCATTTCCATTTAAAATGTTCCATGAGGACGGGAGGCTGCTGCCTATTTCCCTTCGTTGTGTCTTCAACACTTCTCCCAGTCCCTCTCATTATCTGCCTCCTGTTCTTTAAACGTGTTCTTCCCAACACATCACCTGTCCTCTCTCACACATACAGACACACCTGCAAGTCTTCCTCTTAAAAGTGTGTGTGTGTGTGTGTGTGTGTGTGTGTGTGTGTGTGTGTGTGTGTGTGTGTGTGTGTGTGTGTGTGTGTGTGTGTGTGTGTGTGTGTGTGTGTGTGTGTGTGAGACTGCCAATGAGGTGATTAATGGCGTGTTTGTATGACTGTGTGACTATACCCATAGCCCTCGTCCTAATTAAAGCGTTTTCTGCTGATTTGGCCAGGCTCCGCCCGCGCAGCGCTCTTAATACAGCTGATTCCTACGATCCGGTTCTCGCTGAGGGCCGTTAAGCTGATGAATGTCTCTAAACGTACTTTTTGATGGGGACGGGATGATTATTTTTGGGGTCGTGTGGACAGTGATGACGAAGCTCCCTGCGAACGCGTGTCTGAAAAATGCAAGTGTTTGCTAGTTCACGTGACTGTTTGTTTATGAATTCCGTTTGTTGTCCTAATTATCTTTCCCCGGAAATGCTTACGGATTTATGGGTTTATTTTTGGGGGAGTTGGATAATAATTTTGGACTTTACCTAGACTGGAAACTTTCAGGGAAACTCAACAGAAGTTGTGACGGTCGAGCATTGTGCGACACAACAGGACAATTATTAACTCACTGATCATTGACATGGCCTTCCTATTGACCTCAGAGAAACCAGCTATCTATCATTTAAAACCAAACTTAAGCGATGGATTAATCTACCTCAGCCAAGGTACTGCCCTTCTTTGTATTGTATTTTTATTTGTATGTCTCTTTTCTCTCTCTTCCTTCTTTTTTTGCTTTCTTTCTTTCTTTTCTTCTCTTCATTCTTTTTATTGGGAATATTTTTGATAAAGTACATTTGCTCATTCTCATTTTGTTGTTGAAAGCTTCTCTTTTCCACTCACAGTGCAAACGCACAAAAACGTCACATCTCTGGGTAACCTCCATTTTTATTTTGTCTTACGATCTGCGTGTTTCCGTCCCTACGTACTAGAGACTGTATACGACTGTGTTTTGGTGCAGCACTGTGTTGAGGCTAAACACACTTAAGGCTAAGCAGTCGGCGAGTAAAGTTTCCTCGCCGCTGTCATTAAAGCTCCACATAAAAGCTTAAGCTGCTTTTATCCTTCTAAGGAAGAAAGGGAGAGCACATAATTAAATTAGATGAAAGGAAGGGGAATTAGAGGCTTCCTCTCTCTCTTTAAACACAAACGACTTAATCAGAACCTTGGGCTAAATGAGAGACAGACGGCTACATGATCGTGGGGAGGATAAACATCCCTCCCCTTGCCTCCCTTCTTTTTGCTGTCTCAATATTCTGCATGTCTTTCTTATCGTCCTGACCTCCATATCTCTTATTGTTCACTCACATGTAATCGTCCTGTTTGCCCCTTTCTTTCTTTTTTCTTCATTTTTAAATGTCCCCTCTCACTCGCACCACTCTCCCCTCACCTCACCTCACCTCACCTTCGTCCTCGGGTGAAGACTGCACCCCCCAAAGATATTCTTTTGGGCCGAGCGGCCAACAGAGCGAGCTATAGCTGCTGGTCGCTGCTGAAAAATTCACCTTGAATGCACCACCAGCATATAGGGTTTCAAGTGTTGGAAGCTGATGTATAAGCCCTTATTGATTCGGAATGTGAAACCCGTCTCACCTGACGATGATCTGTTTCATCATGTAGCCCCGAGAGAATGGCTGGTTATTTTTTTATATGATCCTCATAAACACGGGTTTGAAGGAGGGCATGATGCGAGGGAGTGCATCAGAGGAGAAGACAAAAAAAACCAAAAAACCTTGTTTGTTTGTTAGCCTTTAATGTCAGGGAAGAGATTCAGCGCTGAATCAAACTGACACGATGTGTTTGTGATGAGGTTATTGCTTATCAGAGGGAGGTCATGCATATTTTAAGAAATGACCATCTGTAAATATATACAGATTTATATATAAATAAATAAAATAAATGTATTTATAAATAAATAAAATAAACTAATACAGTAGAATAAGATGTTTGATTTTGATGTATATTATTATATCTGTCTTATATATCATGTATATTATGGTCAGCTAATAGGACTTTGCTTCACATTATCGAACAGTTCCTTTTCAAGAAACTGGAAATAATAGAAGTCTTTCTTCAATTTCCACATTTGTTCCAAAGCATTCAGGCGAGTGTGTGCGTATTGATTATAAACCTTTTGCCTCAGTAAAACATTCACACTTGACTGAATCATAAAGATATTTCCCAATGCTCATTAATGTTACCGACACTCACACTGAAGTTTTCTGCCGCCAGTAGTGTAAATAAGCATTTTTTAATTTAGCCCTCACTAGCAACCTCCCAACACTCTGGGGTTAATGTTGTTACAAAGAGGAGAGAAGCCGAGTGCAGGAGATGCAGGGAAAAGGAGAGTGATGGAAAGAGGAAGGTGAGATGAAGAGCGCGAGCGAGTTCGAGGGGAAAGACGAGAAGATGAAGAGAAGCAGGATGCAGCTGCATCACAGAGTGAAACAACAGCATAAAGGTGTGGGAGGGAGAGTCTTTTATTTTTCCAGGATTTTATGATTTAGTGGCATTTGGTTTTCATACATTTGCATGGGGGGGGGGGGGCTGGGTGATGAAACCGATGAAAAGGGAGAAAGTTGTGTTCAATGTGAACTCTCATGTTAATCGTATGATTGTACACCACACGCACTGTACTAGAGAAGAGAGTGTGTCTGTGTGTGTGTGTGTGTGTGTTTCAGTATGAAGGCCTGTCCCACCAACAGACCTGAGGGAAGCCATGAGACTGCTAATTAGCAGCACAGAGGGAAGCAGTCCGCGCAGCCAATCAAATCTGCTTTTGAAATCTGTTCCCCACGAGACGCCATGGAAACAGGGCGACCGAGTAACTGAGGCGACGGGATCTATTTAGGGGTCCAGCAATACTGTTAACGTCTGTCTTAAATGAGATGAAAGAGAGACTTTTTGTGTGTGTTCAAACGGCGACGTGTTCCACTCGGTCGTCTCTTGACGGCTCTCGTCCTTGCAGTCGCCCTATTTGCCCCGTTTAGTGTGTTTCAAAGGGGGAGACGTTGACGAGGGAGCTCGGAGAGAGACAGGGTTCATTCAGAGTGCGTGTTTTTTCTCCCTCCACAGACGTGTGTTGAGTCACCCGGCATAAACAGCAGACAAATCCATGCAATGCTGTGTTTTTGAATTTGTCACTTGTTGCATAAGCCCCTTTGAGACCGACGATTCTGCCGTAATGTCAAAATATGCCGCAAACCGGAGCATTTAGATAGAACTTTGTTTGCGGCGTAACGCCACAACTACCAGCGTTTTATTTTTCTCGGATCTACGCTTTGAGCTCTTTAAATCCGCCAATGGCGTGACGCCCTTGTAACGCGTCTTCACTACGTCACGTCTTTGGGGGGCTCGGAGAGTTTAGATAAAACCTCGTCTCGCCTCTGATGCGGCTCTGTGACGACCTTTGTTGCCGTCTCAGAGGCGTAATATTCTGTTACGCCTTTACGCCTCGGTAGTGTTTCGACTGACGACGTGCGAAATAACGGCGGAATACTCCCACAACAAAAAGGCAGTCTGAAAGGGGCGAGTGAGAACCTGCCTTGCTTGCAGACACAGTAAAAGAAAGGGAGGGTTAGACATAGTGGTCCTGTGTGTTCGTGGTCATGCATACCTGTTTTATGTGCTCGTGAGGAGTCGGGGAACGGATCATTTCTGAAACCGAGGCTTGGAAGCACATCTTCGATTTGCTCTTTATCTATTATGTATGCCCTCATCCATCGACGCGCCGACGCAATTACAAAGGTCAAATTGTCCTCATATGTACCGTACGCTCCCACAGACGCCCATCAATAAGGAGTAATGCATTTGTTGCATGCAATGTTCAAAACAGCGTGCTCCCCCCCCGTCCAAAGTGATCAGGTGAAATGTAATTCCCACACTGTGGCCAAACACCGACTGGGAAGGAATTAGCGTCGGTGTGGTTGTGAGCATATAGCTGCAGAAGCTAGCTGACTAATTTGATATACACCACTTTATTGTCATGACCCTCGATATCCTGGAAGATCAATTCCAGCCATGCAGCAGCCCTTCTAATACACAGCTTGTAATATTTCACCGTAAAGTTATTGACACTTTTTTTGAATGGCTGAATAAGCGAATCCCATCCGCCACCTCTCAAATTTACTGGACATTTCATAGGTCAAAGTTCAATTAGTTTTTGCATCAGTGAGACGCAGGGATGTCATGCGATTGGCTGCCACTTCATAGGTCATTCGTGTTCTTAAAGAGCTACTCCGACAATTTGGGAAATAAAACTTGGTTGCCACGTCTGAATGGCAACAGCACAATCCTCCAAATTCCTGCATGTCCGTTTGTGCAGCCTTATAGATTTAACAAACGAGAAAAAAAAAAAAAAAAACTTTAGATTGGTTCCCTGTAAGCTTCACTTTCACCATACAACACTGTCTGCCGACGGGTACAATCTCCTGGGAAAATGAAACCTTGATTTATGGCATAAAATGCGGCATGTGATTTTCTTGCTTTTCCCCCCACGATATTTAGGCTCTGAGGATAATAATGACCAGCCCGGTTGTCCTTGCGAAGTGATAGGGATGCGATTTGAAAAGTTATATATTGCCACTTTTCATTTGTGAGCTTTAGATGCGTCTAATGGAGCCGGACTAGCTTTTTCCCCTCGTCATAATGCTAGGCTAATCAGCTCCCAGCTCTCAATCCATCCGTAGACGCCAGAGTGATATTGATTTTTGCAAATAAGTATTTCCCCAAAATATATTCCAAATATGTCACATTTGAAACGATTCGAAAGGATTCTGTCCCATTTGGCCAAACACACAGGTCATCTGTCACCATTTGTGCCTCGGGGTCCGGCACTCGCTCTCATGTCTATACTTTTCTCTGCCTTTTTTGAGAATTATGGAGGCCGTAGTGGAAATAATTAAGCGCTGTGATCTGAGCATTTTAAGAGCAAATTCACGAGGCTCATCCACCCACTAAGCACGGAGACCCATTTGGAGTAAGGAAGCAAGATGGATGACACGCATGGCAGCATGTGATAAGGAACATTTATTTCCTGAACAGGCTTAAATCAGATTTCTCGGGGATGCTGGTAGATTGCACCACATTTCAATCACGTATGGAGACACGCATGTTCTTTTATCCGGTGCTCTGTGTGAATCACATGACATGGAGGGGAGATTTCTACATCATCAAAGTCACTAAGTGGTGCTCTTCGTGTGCGTGTTGAGCTTCAGCGTTTCTTGCACCGGTCCCCCGCTGAGGTCGAGTTGCACTGAAAGACACAGAAGCCTGGTTCGTCACAAACACCTCCAGTGTCTCTGTCATCCACTTTTAATACTAAAAATGATGAAGGATGTCATTTAGCACCAAGAGAGAAATTAACAAATGAAATGGAAAGAGAACCAAGTAGGCGAGGAACGCCACGCTATTAATGAATCTGCTCAGGAGTTGAATGTAAGAAGAGAAACTGCTGCTTACTGACTTGAGTAAAACGTTGATCGAACACAATTAGATTTTGAGTAGAGATCGTTATGCAGCTTTAATATATTCCTGGTTGGTGATGGAGTTTTTTCACCGCCTGCTGGGAGCGAAGACATTATAATTGCGGGCTGGGAACAAAACAAAGAGCTGAAAGATGCTAAAGTGGTCCGTGGAGCCAAAGGGGACTGCAGTTAAGCAATGTCACTGTGAGCAACACATATTACATTACACATACTCGAGAGTTGTAAATATCAAAACACCTGTAACTTAAAGTCTGAAAATACTGATCCTTAAAGGTTAAAATAGAAATAGTGTGTACATTTGAACAAGGTAGACAGACATATATGCCTTGTTTTAGTTAAAATGTTCAACTTGTTTTTGAGGCTACGACGACGGGTAACTTGCTTTTAGAGACACAAGCCCGAACACTTCTGAAGTTTAGTGATTGCTGCAGCTGTAATGTCAGCTGAACGCCTCAACGAGGAAACTTAATCACAGCAAAGTTGCCAGCAGACTGTACCTAATAATGACTTGTGCACAATCCATGTCTTTGTAGCCTTAAACCCTGTTTATTCAGTCTCTTCTGCTTTACCCACAACCCCCCTTGATTATCAAAGTGGACTTGAGCTGAAAGCAAGAAGAGATTCACCCTGACACTCTGTTCTATACTAAGAGCTGTTGCTGATGGCGGTTGGCACTGTGGATGTATGAGGTCATGATCAAATGGCCTTGGTCTACTACCCAAAACGACATGCTCTGGCTGTTCCAAGATCAGCTGTGGACAACTGGTTTGGGAAATAGGTTGTTGTCCAAGGAGACCGCCGAGAATTATGTTCCTGCTCGTCTGTTTTATTATTATACTTCTAAGTTCAAGTTATTACTTTTCAAAACTTCCAAGGTTTGTGTGTGAAGTGGTGGTCGGGGAGGGCTGTGTGCACATGTTGAAATATTTTGTCGCTGTGTGTGGACATACAGGCGTTTGCGTAGCCGCTGCCCATTTGGCATTTCATTACTTACATGTTCAAGTGGCTGAGTGTCAAACCACTGTGTTAATTATCTCCAAGCTAATTGTGCAATATGTTCAGGACAAGTGCACTCTGAAGATTTGACTGCATCTTGTTATGTGTTGTCTTATATGGTTGCACATCTGTGACCGGCTGTTTATTTACTTCTAAATGAATGCAGAAAAAAATAGGAAAGTCACTGTAATAATAATGTATAATAATCTATGTCTAGATCTGTGAATGTCACAGAGGCTAAGCTCTTATCTCAATTATTAGGAGTCTTTCCTGTTTGCTGTTTTAATAATTGCCTTCTAAATATGAACTACGTCAACTGAATCCACCTAATGGCGTAGCAGTCTGGAAAGAAGTGTCTGTGTAGTGTCACAACAATCAGATCAGTGAGGGTGAAAGTATGTTAATACTAAAGCACGTCTCGACGCGCGCTGACTCGAGAAAGCATAAACACGGCGCAGGTGTCGGTGCGTCGCTACGCGTCTGTCACATCAAGTGTGAGCTGATCATCATCCATATCGGCAGCACAAGCTTCTACTGGACGACTGCCGCTGTAACATCTGCCACCGCTGCCATCCACTTATTGTTTAACAGCCATGATTCGGGGAAGCAGAAGTCACCCAGGCGCATCGGAAATATTGTCCTCTCGACTAATCTGGAGCTTCGGCATCGTTTAAACTTGCTTGGTTTTGATGAGAGGTGTAAAGGGAGACGTTGCCCTAACAACGGAGATCATAATCTTTAGGCGTTAGTGATGGGCCGTGTGTTTATCCCTATTTATTCCTCTTCCATAGCATCCCTCTATTTACATACGCAGCTGCTCAATTTTGCTACAGTTTCAAATACAATAATACTTATTTTTAGTTAGGCTACCTTGTTTTGGAACAAAATGTCTGATAGACGATGGCGAAAGATGAAACATTTTTTTGATCCCCTTTGAATTGTGCGAAGAATTAGAGTTTCTGGTTTGGCTGGTCCGGTTCGGTGTACGGGGCTAAACCGGTTTGATTCATTCAACGTGTATATGATGCACAGCAACTTTGCATGCGGTTGAAGAGTTGTGGAAATATGCAAGACGAGTAAAAGCTCACCTTTCATAGTTGTTTAGAAGCCTCGAGCTAATGGTATTTCCAACGCTCATTGAATACGTCACACGGCCGGCGGCGCTGTTGGTTCCGCAAAGCCACCAACACAACACCACAAAGTTATTGAAAAATGGTGCGATTGCGGCATATTTTTTGACTCTCGTATTCGTCATTCGTGAATCTTCTGTGTAAAAAGTCTGAATGTTTCACTCAGGAGGGGCTGCTGTGGCAAGTGAGACACCTAGAGGTTAAAATGGGTAGTCCAGTCCGGTATTTGGCTTAATATCAGACCCATTTGAAAATGTTTAAACCGGCCCAAGCCTACCAAGAATTACACGTTTGTCATTTTGTCAAGAAAATCACATTTTGTCATTTAACTGAAATATAAGTCTGTGAAAATATCAAAGACTACACACCCAAAGGTGATCATTACATCGCCGGGACAACACCAAATACATCATGTTCTGCATTTTCTTCACGGAAAGTAATTTTTAATGCGTTTGTTTCCGCCAGCTTCTCTTTCCAGCGATCAATAACCAATATTAGACTGCTAAATGTTGCATTAATGTCAGGGGGTGTTTAATCCTCGCTCATCCTGGACTCTGGCTGCTGAAAGTAGTTCATTGCATTGGGGAGAGTTTTCTAGCAGTGGCACCGCGCCGCTGTTAAATGTCATTTTGGGTATACATAGTTTTTATCTCCTAAGGCAGGTGAGACCAATCTAAACACACCATAGATGCTGCACCGCAGCAGCACACATTCAAATGATGACTGATGACCACAGTTCTCAGTTTGAGAGCTGAAACCCGGCGAGAGATAGAATCGGTCCTTGACATGGAAGCTTACTTACCATTATATTATGCCCAGGCCGCTGAACATAATTTCTGTCATTAATCGTCCTTCCTGTTGTAAAATTTCTAGCCTGGAAAATGCCCGAGCCTACAGCCTGAATTCATTTCCGATCCTGTTTGTCCCTGACCGGGGCTGATTGTCTCTCGCTAAAAAGCTCTGTTCTGGAATGCTACTTAATGTTCCGCTTGCATTCTTCCATCCTGTTCATCTGAATCTGTCCCAATAGGTTTTTATTTTCTACATCCAGCCGCGTACGCTCCGCTGAGCTTCCAAGTGCCGGGGAACTGCACCCCTCCTGCATGCGCCTTGGGTGTGGGTGCGTGCTGTGCTGGAGACTGGTTGAATGGGTTGATGCACATGTCTCAGACAACAGTCCTTTGATATGTACACACACACAGACACACACACACACACACACACAGTTGGTATCCTTTGAGGAGGGACATCCAAACTAATGAAGGCTCTATCTCTTAATGGCAAGTCAATGAGCCATCCGAGCGTGAGTGTGAGAGATTCATGAGTGTGAGTTTGAGTGTGTTTGCTGTCAATGAAAACGATGGTAACGGACGGTAGGCCAGTGCTGAGCGTTAGTACTATGAATGGCATTTTTATTGTGATTAACCTACAGTAGCATAAGGTCACAGTCCATCTACCCACTAACCACGTGTCACACGCCCTGCCGATAGATCACCACAGCTTATGATTCCCACATTACACAAGAACACCTTTTTAAACATAGAAACACAATTTTGAAAAATAAAAACGCTGCCAGAACACCAAATTCTGGGCTGAGGATATTGTCGGAGGGAACTCCTGAACCCGACTGACGCATCTGCTGTCAAGGAGGCAAGGCTGAAGGGCTCAGGGGAAGCGTTGTCAATTTTTCTAGCGAAGGTCATTGAAATAGTTAAAAAGATTTGCAGTGGCAAGGAATTTAGGGTGTGAATCCCTGAAATTGTGGAGGCTGTGCACATTGTTGTGCACATTGTCCTCATGGTTGTGTGGTGTTGTTGGCAGACCGGGATGGTTGTTCCCCCTCGTTTGAGACTGGCTGGAGAGTTTGCTCGGCCTCTCTTGGAAAGATTATGCCAAAGGTGCTGGAAAGGAGACTCTGGGTCAATTGTCAAACCTTGGATTCGGAAGAAGCCATTCAGGTTTTAATAATAATGCATCTTAATAATGAGACACTTTGAGGATGATTCCAAACAACTCAAACAAGTAATGGAAATGTTTTATTTTTTTCTCCAAGAAACCTTCCAGAAATACTAAATAATAAAGTTTAGTTTTTTTGTGAGGACGCCGGAGAAGTGATGGAGAAAAAAAAATGTCAAATTGCATCCCCCGTTGTGATGAACCGGACAAAGATCTACAACAACAGCTATCCCCTCGTACCCTCTCTCAAATTGAGCGCTGGCTGTCACCCTTAATGTGGGCTTTAACCCACTGTGCCAGGAACAGTGGGTTCACAGCTCTCATGCTCGTCGACGGCCGTGACACACAATTACAACCCATTCAATTTACCCCGCAACTACGGAAAAGACTGAGCGAGCGCTAATGATATCCCTGGACACTCTAATTGATACTTCAACTTAAACGCATGAAATTAAAACCACTGAATTGGCAAACTGGTTAAAGACACACCCTGAGTACTGTATAGACCCCCCCCCCCTTCTCTGTCAGCTCAAATAAACAAAAGTCACATTTTTATGTTCACTGAGTCGGCTTCATCCATATCGAAATGGCCATAAATTAGATTGCATGAAGCAAAAAATCTGAAGTTTATCTTTGTTCAAATGAACTGTCAGCAACTAGCGAATCCATCTTTGACATAAAGGGTGGGGAGACTTTTGGGGAAAAAATACTGATGTATCATGATTCTCCCCTTTGATTTGCCCTTTTTTTTCTTAGATCCAGGGCTCAGATCAACAAATCTTTGGTTTCATGCCCTGACAACTGCAATTTATATGTTCAAATTCTTCTTTAAAAAGAGAATCTACATGGTAGGAAGTGTTATATTTGTTTTAATATACCAGAGTATATGTATAATTTAGAATAATGTATTTGAAATATGATTACAATAACTGATTTTACCAGTCAATTGGGAATGAACTGTTGAACAACAACAACCACAATAACAAAGATTCACTAGATTGCGTGAAGGTACATCTTTTTATTCTTTTTTATTCTGCACTGATATAAAGGAAACCCTAAAATAATGTTTTAACGAATAGACGTCACATGGTGGAACCTTTTACCAAATGATATTGTCAGATGTGGTTTGAATGTATGAGTCTGTCCAAACTACTGCAATCAAAACTTCAAGCCATCTTACAACCAATTCACAGGTTGTAAGATGGGCTGTGTGTGTGTGTGTGTGTGTGTGTGTGTGTGTGTGTGTGTGTGTGTGTGTGTGTGTGTGTGTGTGATGAATATTTGATGTTTAGAGTCCGACTACACGCTCCTCTCTCAGATCATGACATCATGTTGGGACCAGAGATAATTTTTGCATAATACATGAGGTCACTCACTCATCGAATCAAACCATCTCGGATTTAAACCCTTCCTCACTGCTTTTTTTTCTGCATTCAGAACCACCCCCCCCCCCCCCCCCCCCCCTTTTCTTTTTTCTCTATTGTGATATCGATTTTTTAAATTTTTTTCTATCTTTCTTTTTTTGAGTGCTTTAAATAAGTTAGAGGCTTTTGGGGAATGGAGGGGAAAAAGTAGGCCTCTTTCTTTTATTGAACAGCTAAAGGCATGTTGGAGGGGTGGTAGAAGCCATACTATATACATATATATTTAAAAAAGGCATTTGGCACAGTTAAAGCAATTATTACCTTTCTGTCATTTTTACACTTTTCTTCTGCAATCTTAAAATGCTCCTAATAAGCATATGGCACACTAAAATGTAAAATAAATCCATCAGGTGTTGAAACTCATCAATATTTAATTCTCATATATTTCTGATAAAAGTCTGACCAATCATTTAATTCGGACCGACTAAACTCATTGGCCGAGCTTCCTGCCTGTCATCCGTCGCCGCGTCGCCTACTTCGGTCACGGCTTGCGAGACGTGCGCCTCTCTGGCAGCAGAGCGGTAGAGCGGTCTGTGAGAGAGAGCACGGAACGGCGAAGAACTGCCAATGACCGACCAAGGCGAGCCGCCACTTCCACAGCAGTTTGTAAGAAAATATGTATGAATTCGGCCGAAAATGACGTATTTGACTGAAAACAAACAGGCGATGAAATACAATAATTACGAGAACAACGTTAATGGTAGTTCATCAGACTACAAAGGTAACTTTTGACATATTTAATAATGTTCATGCTAATTCATCTTTACCTACATGGGCTGTGGAGAAATGAGCAGTTTAGATTACATATCTTCTATCCTTGTAAGCTACACACCACTACTTGCCTCTGTGCAGGGACTACAGATGATCATTTGCTTTTAGCGATATCTTGTACAGTATATGTACATTTGTGTTGTGCATTGGCCCTGCTAGATGAATACATTAATAATACATACATTCCCCATATGAAACATCCCATACCACATAATTAGCTGTTGAAAAGACACGATATAAGAATTTCTGAATATAAGCTTTAGGCTTAATTCAATAACTGTTTTTGGAAAACTTTGGCGATGACGTCATGTAATACCTACAACTGTTTTATAGGCTATTTACTGTGTATTCATATATTTGTTTAGTAAGCATTGGAACCAAAAGAGTTAAAGAAATATGAAGTAGATTTTTCACAACTTTTCATAGGAACCATTTTTGGGATTCCTGGGTTAATTAGAATGAGGCATGTCCCACCACATCGTTGAAAACCTCTAAATACTTAACTCCATCCATTTAAATTTTTCAAATTAAAGCCAATGTCATCCTTTGTGTGTTTTAAACAAGTTTTGTGACCCTGGGCCTGTGAAACACTTTGAAAGTGGGCTGTATAATTTGAAAACATTTATGAATGTCAATGAGAAAAACACCTTTTTACCTCTCAAAAATGGGAGTTTTTGAAGATGAAAGAAACACTCTTGATATCCGTCACGTTGCGAGTTCGTGTCCAGTTCATGCCCATTTTCGCTCCAGATATCCATCACACCGGCTTCAACTTTAAACTGCCAAAACAAAAAGCCAGAAATTGCAAGGAGTCAAGTTGAGCCAAGACACCTAAATGCAAAGTAGACAGAAGCAGGGAATAGTCATTACGTGTGTGGGATGCTGACTGGTTACACCGACCCCCAACGGTGAGTCGGAGAGGGATTCACCAAGTTGTCCTCCCTCCCTTCTCTCAACATTTCACTCTCGACAACACGCAGGAATCAAGCTGTGCAACAGTGTGAGAGGGAGAGAGAGAAAAGAGTGAGCGTGAAAGAGAGCATCAAACACTCTGTAATAACTGGCCCTAATTAAGACCAGAGGGAATAGGGTAGTTATTAGCTGTCATAAGCAAGTTTATCTGACCTAGAGAGAGTGTGTGTGTGTGTTGAGTCTTTGCATCCTTATGTGGGGAGAGCGAGGAATAGATTGAAATAAATAAATACTCGTGACTGTGTTCAGTTGTGTGTGTGTGTGTGTGTGTGTGTGTGTGTGTGTGTGTGTGTGTCCATGCGTGCGAGCTGTAATAGTCGAGCAGAAGTACTCCCTTCAAACACCCCAACTGTTATTAATATGTATGCAGCTGAGGGAGATAGCCTCTCATCTCCCAGCTCATCAAAAACACACACACACACACACAAAAGCATTATTATGAATACCCATTAAACCGCCGTACACACATACACGCACGCAGCGCCATTTATCAGCAAAGAAATGATTAGTGTTTAATGCAGTCTGAGACACTCGAGTTCATTTCCATAGAGGGAAAGCTTTTTAACTTTGGTGAGTCATTGTTGCGTTGGTCTTGTCTGGGCTCTTACGTGGACGAGGGCACACGCACGGAGACAGACGATGCTACTTGTGCTGGGGTTGAGTGACTGCATTTGTTCTACGACGCTACGTTTAGAGAACAGGACATTTTGCTGGTGCGAGGCCTCGGTTACACCCGTTTTCCTCAGGTCATGCCGATCATCCCAGAATGTAGTTACTGTCAAGTCAGCTGAGACCTGCTGTCTGAGTTGTGTTACGGCTGAGGCAAACCCCATTTCCTGAATGTGCTGCTTTTAAAACAGAAGCTTTTAAAGAACATAATGAGGGACTTGTGAAGAATTTATAGGGAAAGAAGTAGAGCTTTGTTAGTGGCTCTTATAATACTGCAGGAAGTAAGTAGCAAAAACAACAGGACTTTTATTGTTATAAGAATTTAAAGAACATTAAATAACTTACATTTTAAGGCCACGTTTATACATGCAGGGTATTTAGAGAAACAAATATTTCCCCCCTCCGTTTTCAAAAATAATATCGTGCACACATCGTTTCCAAAAAAGTTGTCATTTGGAAGTTCTCAGGACGACTTCTATCTCGAAGTTTGCCAAGGTCTGATCCAAAATCGGCGGCAACGTTGGCAAGTAATGCACATACGTCTTGGAAGGGAAAGCTGCAGTAAAAATGCTGACCTCCCATGCACTCCTTCGCCTCTGCTCCTCGATATAGTATAGCAGTTGTATTTACAAATGCAAACAGACCAAAAGCGTTTGCACAAACGTAAAAATGAGTACCACCTTAACAGCATCCATGATAGCCAAACAAACTGTAAACATAGGGCGCTCATGTGACGTTAAGCATTTTCTGGCGCATAATGTGATGCTTGAGAACCTATAACCCCGTTTTTCCCAGTTGACACAACAACACATAACCGGCGTTATCAGAAATCTCCTCTTTGGCCGGAGTTTTAAGAAATAATCGTTTTCTGTGATAAAAACGTCTTTTTCGTGTAAAATGAGAGGCCAAACGGCGTGGAAATATCAGTGTTTTCCCTTGGTGTAAACGGGGCCAAGTCTCTGTCAGGCCTGGACTAAAGAGGACACAGATGCAGAGGGTGAACAGGCAGATCTTTATTGGGAACTTAAATCTTCCCTTGAGACAGAGTGAAAACAAACAGGCTATGAACCTCTAAGACTAAAGTCAAAAAGGACGGAGAACCGTGAAAACACTCAAACTAAACACGAGAACCTTCACGGGAAAAGAAAACGGAAAATCACTCCCAAGAGAGGCAATTTAAAAGGCTGAGAACTACACTACTCTGTGGTTGAATTAACTATGGAATTTACAAAATGAAAATCACTCCAACGGAGGGAAAAGACACGGCTATAAACTTAAACTGCGCTACACTAGAGCGGAAAAATGTACAAAGCAAAAACACTCCAACGGAGATAAGCACAAGGCTACAAACCAAAAACCATCTTCTCTAGAGCTGACCAAAACACTACAACAAAAATCACTCTTTCTTTAGAGGAAAACAAGAAATCCAGATCTTACAAACACATGGGCTCTTGGCGTGGGCTGTCAACAAAAAGGGCTGGAGGTACACGGACAAACGCTATACTCTACTATATGGCACAGGAAGAAGGGAGACATGGACTATAAGACACATGAGGATAATGGGAAACAGGTGGAAACAATCAGGGATCGGGGGAGACGTCAGACCGGAAACACATGAGGAAGGGCAAGTGACCTGAAACGAGAGGAGAGCTTTCAAAATAAAACAGGAAATTCACAAGATAAAAACCCATGACAAGACACCCCTCACAGTCTCACAGCTGATTTCCGATAGTTTCAGCAGTCACTGAGCAACATTAGTACTCACTCGGTATCATGTTTGTCTGATGTTTACTCATCTTTAAGCTCTGGTTTTGGTCTCCACCAACTCCTGAGGGAAACATTTATCTCTTTATCTGCTAAATGTTCGCCAGCTAATCTCTAACTGCCTGCTGTTTGGTGCAGGACGGGCAGTGTATACAGGGTTTATCAGGGAGGTTTTGCTGGTCGTCTGCTTTAATGGAAATGTGAATGATAAGTGTGGAGCCTGATGAAATGGGTTTTAATCTTTTCCACGTTCTATTTAAATGTTTTTAGAAACTCGTGTCAGTTTTAATTTGTCTGAGTTCTGTGTTAAATGTTGTCATCAGCAAGTGTATTCATTTGGTGGGTGAATAACATTTCAACAATTCATTAACAGATATTAAAACTTTAATAAATAAAATCAATGGATTTGATGTCCCACGACATTGCACTTTCTTATTAACTTTTCAAAGTAATTCAAAATTGTTATACGACAAATTTTTTTCTAAATTTCACTTTAATATCCCATTCCAGTCGATCTGCGCCACACATTTCCAATCAACGCGTCTTGCACTCTCATTGGCTGTAGCTCCCTGACAAGCTGTTTAGCCTGCTAGGTGATTCATCCACGGGCCTCTTGGCTCATGTCTTTGAACAGTCGATAGTCAGAGCAATTGCTGACAATGTGATACATGACCCAATAATGTATACAATTATTATTATTAGAATATTAATAGGCTAAATTGAATTTGCCCCATCACAGTGCCGTGCCTCCGGATAGAACTAATAACTAATTCTGTACCAAACAGCTCAAAACTTTGGAGCTTCATTCATAACATTAACATTCTAAATATTGCTAATAATTTACAGAAATATTTATTTTTCTTTTAGAAAAAAGAGATTTTCAAAATTTCAAAAACAACTTTAATCCATCTACTCTCCCCCACTCACCTGTATTAACCATGAGCTCGCCTGTTTCACTGCATGCAGGTGCAAGGGGAAATAAAATTTAAAATAAAATAAAAATTTTGGTTCAGTAAGTGAGTCAGTCAGCCTGGTGATGGCAGGTTAGTGAGCCGCTGGCAGACGTCAAGATGTGTCTTTGGATGACAGAATCATAATTTTTACATTAATATAACCACAGTAACACAAACCTTCACTACTACTATCCCTAACTAACCAAAAGATCTGCATCGTCCTTCCACCAGTGCACACAAACATGCTGCAGCCTTTTTGTGCCAAGATGAGACTGTAGGAGTGAGTTTGAGTGGCAGAAAAAAAAAAAATTCTGTAATCATACTTTGCAGATTATGTCGTATCGCTCCGCCTCGCTCACCACTTTCTTAACATCAGCACCTGCCATTTCACGTCTGCTGCATTCGTATTGTAAGCGGGGGGGGGGGGGGGGGGGGTTTGTACCCATACCTGGATTTATCTGAAAGGTGTTCACACATTGGGGTTTTTCACAGTGGCTTTCTTCACAGCCTGTTCCACGCAATTAACCTTGAAAACGTAAGTTAACTCTACGAACGCTCTGATGTTTAACGTTGAAATACAGCGTGGTGCTCCGATGCTGTAGTGAGCATGAAACTGCCATTTAAGTCCCAGAGGAAATCCAGACGATGCCTATTGAAGTTCACCAAACGGACTCCTGATGAGCTAATTGAGAGAGCAGAGGTCTTGAATGCACCATCCTGCTGCCGGCTGACAGGTCTGGGGAAGCAAAGGAGACAATTAAAAAACTGAATATGAGGATTTAGTCACACACACACGATGTAACTTTTTTTATGTAAATAAACACACAAGACTGTATCTGCTTCCCATGCAGTTTTTTTCTTTTCTCTGTTTGTGTCTCTCTCTCTCTCTCTCTCTCTCTCTCTCTCTCGTTAATTTTCCTCTCATTGGAGCCACTTTCACTGTATTGCTTTTTTAAGCCTCACAGGGGGGTTTGAACAAGCTCACTAAGGAAGCACAATTATGCAGAAATTTGCCAACGCTGACAAATGTCTTTGTTACTCCACATCACACCTAAATTTACTCTCCTCCTTTTTACCTACCTCCATAAACTCAATCCTCTGTTTCCCACTCTGTAATACAGTTAATGTATTTTTCATCCTCAAATTCCCCTTTTCACATATTCCCACCTCTCTCTCTCTCTCCCTCTCCCTCTCTCTCTCCCTCTCTCTCTCTTTCTCTCTCTCTCTCTCTCTCTCTCTCTCTCTCTCTCTCTCGGCCTACATTCACATATTTTTGTCTTATCCCTCTGCTTCCCCCTTGACCATGCATTACATTACAGTGCTGCTGCCTCCATTGATTTGCTCTCTGGCTGAAGTGCTATTGATTACAATACATGCTCCAGTGCTACTGAGCCCAGGCACCACCGCTGTGTAAAGATTGTGCATACAGACGTGCGCACACACACACACACACACACACCCCGATCTCTCAAACACCACTTTTGCTTCCCCTCCGCTACTTTTTGCCTCCATTTCATATCCACTTCAAACATTTGGCAAGACACGAGATCCCTTCTTTATCTCCTCCTCATCTCCATTGACACGCCGTCTTGGTATTCATCGGCATATCGATTTGAGTTCTGCACTACCGAGGACACACATCTTCATGTGCAATTCCTCAACCGTTGTTTTGGAACTGATTGTTCGAGGACTTGACTTAGAAAGAAAAAACGGCAACTCTTTTTGAGTTTTAGCCTGGAAGGAAGGCCTCAGAAAAAGAAAAAAAAACTTTTTAGAGATGTGTAAATGATGTGTAACGTGAGTTTGTGTGTGTGTTTAGAAGAGAGGGAATATGTTGAGAGCCTATCATCTAGCGGGGCCATGAATTTATGTATTTATGCTAACGTGCTGAGTGCAAGTGCTTTTTAATGAGCGAGAGAGAGAGTGATCAAGAGAGGACGGGGCATGATGAGGCAGGAAACGTCCGAGATTTTTGTGTGGCTCGAAGTGACGTATTCACATGCTATGAAGCAGGAATTTGCTGATGTGGAAAACTGCTGACAGGCTCACTGCCACATGGACAAATCTGTATATCTGTGCTTAGAAGTGATTTTCAACAACTTTCAACAACTCATGGCCTCTCTTTACAAGTAATTTTCACCTGTTTTAAAGGTCCCATATTATGAAAAACAGGTTTTCTCTGGTCTCTACACCTATAAACTGGTCCTCCCTGAGTCTGTCAACTCCCAGAAAGAGGAAAACAAGCGACTCCTGCATGGTCTCCTGCATCATCTAGCCTTGGTTACTTTCTGAACCCTACTGGCTCCACTTCATAGCATGTTTTCCATTGGGCGCAAAGAAATAATCTATTATCAACATGCCAGCCTGTCTAATTACATACTTGGACCTGATTCGTCTTTCTGTCAATGCCCCGAACAGAGCTCTGTTTCTTCATTTCACATGTAAATGTATACTGTATTTGGACCTATAGGCCTATATGGATGCTCCGATAAATGCAATCAAGCCCAAACTAAATTGTGTCCAGGGAACTAATGCAATTCAGACTATCATGAGCCAAGAGGACTAGAACTCATCATCCCGTTAGTGACTGAGATAAGCTGAAGATGTTTCCTAACTGACCACTGGTAGCTAACTCTATCTTTATTTTTCAATGGATAATTATTCAATACAATTGTGAACCAAAAGGAACTATTGTGACACGAGAGGTTTCTACTGGCATATTTTATGTATCGTAGAAGAAAAGGGTTTCTGCTACAGCTTCCTCCACCACCTCAACCTCTTTGTGCTTTTATATACAGCATATATTTGATTTATTAAGAATGGATTAGCACTTGCAGCAGAATCAAAGAGTAGAGCCCTTTGACGCCAATTTTTACTATCATTTTTGCAATAAATGGTCAGCTCCTGACCATTGAGCTGAGCTCAAATGGTTTGTCATCATGACAAAAACAAAAAAAACAAAAACTACAGCAAAAAGATTGAAGCAAAGGAGAAACTTTATATCTTAGCTTGCAAAACAGCCTGAATTAATGAAATGCCAAAGCTCCCATTTGATAAGTGCAGAACATCTAAGAGCAGATTTACTCAGTTCACTGTTGGGACCTGAAATATCCATAACTCAGTGCTCTGAGATGGAGTATGCTGACTTATTGTTTTACAGTGAAGAGGAGACGTTAGGCAGTCTGGTAATTTTTTCTTTAGTGACCAATATGTAATCGGGATCCCTGACCTTCACAACAAAAGGTGATCAATAACCAGTAAATGAGCTGCAATCTCTAATGTGGCCAACAATGTCATATCTATCACATATAATAACGTGCAGGGCAGCGAGACCGTGGACTGATCGGTAAGAGGAGATTAGTCGGCTGGCAGGAAGGCCGTCTCTATCTCTGCACTTGGCTCTGATTTTCATATCTCAGGAATGATGATGGAGGGAAATGCTGCATTGAAAATGTGAGCCACGAGTGCAGATATGAAGAGTACAGGATGTGGAAGCGGCGCATCAGCCTTTAATGGAATTTGAACCTCCTTTTTACATAAGTCGTCTAATGGAAAGCATCGCTGTTAGCAAGTTCTTTATGGCAATTGTGTATTATTCAGACCTGACTGGATTGACTGAACATGTGGTGCAGGGCTGCTATTTTATATTAGAAATGATTTGCATCGTTAGTAAATGGTAAATGGTCCTCATTTATATAGCGCGTTTATCCAAAGCGCTTTACAGGAATGACTGACATTCACCCATTCATACACACATTCACACAACGACAGCGGCGTCAACCTGGTGACAGCCAGCTCGTCAGGAGCAATTAGGGTGAGGTGTCTTGCTCAGGGACACCAGGCACTCAGCTAGGAGGAGCCGGGGATCGAACCGGCAATCTTGCGGTTGCCAGCCAACCCGCTCTACCTCCTGAGCTAAACCCCCCTTGTCACGATAAAAAAGAATAACAAAAAAAATGAATGGATTGAAGCTCTCTACCAAAGCTGGGTCACTGCAGGCAGATCATAGAGTTCAATTTAAATGCTTATTTGCACTGAAAAAAGTGAATTACATTGGGCAGAAAGACAAATTACAGAAGCGTCATATTAACAAAACAAAAAAAAACAAAAAAAAATCAACTTTGAAAGAAGTTGGAGGGGAGGGAAGCAATCGCATGAAATCAAAATGACAACCGCAGACTCGACTGAATTGGATTACATAAATTAAAAACACTCACTTAATGGCTCTCGCTGAAATCTAATTGTGCCGCTCCACTGCTCTTCATTCGTGCCACATTTGCGTGATGTGTGGAGACTTTTTGTTTCTTTTTCTTTTTGCTTAAGTTAGGCAAAAAAACAACATTTGTGCCTTTCAAGTTGAAATATGGTGCCCACCAAAGCAGCACAACCCCTCACTGCCTCCAGTGGCATGCTCACTCCATCACGCACATATTTACACACACACACACACACATGCAACACAGCATAGGCGCTTATCGCCGGACAATCAATAGCAGTGGTGATGGATGCAAGACGCTGATGTCCCCGCTACCCTCTGACCTGTAATTGAATGTGCAAGGTTCAGACACTTTATCACGAGAGGGCCGTTTCCCTCCACAGGTCATCGGCTGCTAAATGGTTGATAAGCCTGCGCACGTCTGTTGCTCATATGTCTGCTGTCAAAGCAATGGGCTTTGCTGACTGATTTCAACAGCGTGTGAGAAAGCAAGAGCTTGTGCGTGAGATTCCAGCGAGGGCGAGGGGCGCCTGAAAGTCCGTACGAATGTACTCAAATCGATCCCTAATGCCTCTCTGCATCGGCCATTTCTCATCAGAGAAGACTCTGATGGTTCTGGAAACAAACGAGTTGGAATATCGCATCAGCGTCACCATCGGCGTTCTGCCCGCTCCATGAACCATTCAATTGCCTTTAAGTTTTAACACCTGACGTCAAACCCTGGTATTTAACACTTTGTTAAGACATTATGCCCTGTCTGGCTTTGTTTGTGTGTGTGGTTCCCCCCCCTCTGCCAAGGAGGTTTTTTTTCTTTTGTTTGTTCATCAGTAGGATTAAAGAAAAACAACTGCTCTAGTTTTTATAGGAAACGTTTGAAGGTATGCATTTATCTGACTAGTTGCTATATTCTGAGTGGAGGGAGCTGCATGTGATGATGAATAATAAACTAAATGAACTAAAAGGAAACGTTGAGTTTTATACTTTGAGGATAATTCATTATTTTGACGAATCAACCAATCGGCTATCAACTGATGGATAAATTGATATAAATATGGTTGTTCGTGGCAGCCCTAGTGGTAACGTGTAGCAAGCGCGAAAAAGAAAGTTATTAAATGTTGGAGTGGATTGGCCTCTCCGAGATCTGCGGTCCCCAAGCCCTTTAGCAATGAAGCAGAGATGACACTATAACATCATCTGAAAAAAACTCACAGAAAGCTGTACAATAAACATATTCACTCTGGGATGCAATTCATAAAACCAGTACACAGCAGAATTTAAATCGTAAAAAGTCCAATTTTCATGTTCACGGCCACATTTCCTGCTTTGGTTGAGGAATCCCATTCAGGCAACTCACAAAGCTGCAATAACTTTAGTGATTGGTAATTAGTCCCTGTATTACACGCGTTTCAAGTAATCATTTCAAAATGAGTCAGCAGGCAGATCAGATAGTCCAAACAGTAGGTGCAATGAAAAGAGGTAAATTGAAAAGGAAATCGGCAGTTCAATGTTTTCCTATCCATTATTGGAGTCAGCTTTTTTTTTGTCAGCTTTTTCTCCCGAGGCTTCCAACAATTTCTGAGCTAATTACCATAGTAATGTCATATTAATGAGGTGCAATAGGGGAGGAACATAGTCAACTTCTTCACTGTAATTTGTTGATGATTGTAAATTGTTGTCGGTTGATCATTGTAATTTTCCATTAACAAGCATGAGAACAATGGTTCTTGGCTATTTACCAACACTTAGTCAAATTTGGTCCAGGTGGGTGTAGTGCGTGTGGCCTCCACGTGCCTGTATGCACTCCCTACAACGCCTGGGCATGCTCCTGATGAGACGACGGATGGTCTCCTGAGGGATCTCAACGCCTTGGTGGATGGAACGAGACATGATGTCCTGATGTGCTCAATAGGATTCAGGTCTGGGGAACGGGAAGGCCAGTCCATAACATCAATGCCTTCAACATGCCGGAACTGCTGACACACTCCAGCCACATGAGGCCTAGCATTGTCATGCATTAGAAGGAACCTAGGGCCCCCTACACCAGCATATGGTCTCACAATGGGTCTGAGGATCTCATCCCGGTACCCAATGGCAGTCAGGGTACCTCCGGCAAGAACATGGAGGGCTGTGTGACCCTCCAAAGAAATGCCTCCCCAGACCATCACTGACCCACCACCAAACCGGTCATGCTGGAGGATGTTGCAGGCAGCAGAACGCTCTCCGCTGCGTCGCCACACCCTGTCACGTCAGTCACATGTGCTCAGGGTGAACCTGCTCTCATCCTTTGAAGAGGGCGCCAATGGCCAATCTGCCAATCCTTGTGATCTCTAGCAAATGCCAATCGCATTGCACGGTGTTGGGTTGTAAGCACAGGCCCTATTTGTGGACGTCGGGCCCTCAAACCACCCTCATGGAGTCGATTTTGGACCATTTGAGTTGAAACTTGAACATCAGTGGCCTGCTGGAGGTCATTTTGTAAGGCTCTGGCAGTGATCCTCCTGTTCCTCCGTGCACAAAGGAGCAGATATCGGTCCTGCTGTTGGGTTGTTGTCCTTCTTCGGTCCCCTCCACGTCTCCTGGTGTACTGGCCTGTCTCCTGCAATCTCCTCCATGCTCTAGACACTTTGCTGGGGACACAGCAAACCTTCTTGCCATAGTGTGCATTGATGTGCCATTCTGGATGAGTTGCACTAACTGGGCATCTTCTGTGGGTTGGAGAAACCACCTCATGCTACCTCTAGTGGTGCAAACACTGCCAAAATTAAAAAAAGAAAAAAATCTGCCAGAAAGGCCGAGAACAGAGAAATGGTCTGTGGTCCCCACCTGCAGAACCATTCCTTTATAGGGATGTCTGTTCTATTTGCACAACAGCAGGTGAAATTGATTCCCAATCATTGCTGCTTCCTAATTGGACAGGCTGATATCTCAGAAATATGATTGACTTGCAGTTACATTATGTTGTTTTAGTGTTCCCTTTTATTTTTTTTTGAGCAGTGTAGTTCCAGATTCAAGGCAGGACTCCATTAGGACTGCTCTATCTTGAGACGATGTTTAAAAAAAAAGATGAACTCGGCTATAAATCACCATCTCTTTTAGGTTTGTCTTAATCTGCCAAGAGTGTCATTATCGTTTAAGTAAATCGCTCCTGTGGTTTCTGGCCTTTCCTCTCTTGGTTAGGCCACTAATTGATGCAAGTTCTTAAAACTGAAATGTGTCCTCAGACATAGAGAAATAGTATTACTTAATATATACCAATCAATCAGAGATTCTCATGTGGATTTGTGATACGGTGAGCTCCGACATGAAGAGATAAAAAGGTAACAATGAGCCTCCAGTCCCGGTATGACACCCGATTTCTGAAATGTCCACCTAATATCGACTCCCTGATGTATTTGTGTGCCTTCAATCACATTGATTGCCTGTTTTAGCTCGACTGCAAGGCTGACTGGCTTGGTTTGGTTTCTGCCAGACAAGATAAATGAATCACAGAAAACTTATGTGACAGTAAATGTTTGCTTTACAGAACAGAAGCTATAGCTTTCTATTCCAATAACGCTACATGGAGAATTGACAGTTGGCGTACTGTTACTCCCAAAAAGGCTTTGGTAGATTTTTACAGCGTCCGACACATTCTAAGAGAATTAAAAAAAAAGAAAAAGAAAGAAAAAACAGGTCTGATTGGGATTGGACCTGAAGTCCTTGGCAAAAGAACTGAACTTGAAGGAGATAGTATCCTTGATGCATTATTCTGGAACAAGATGAAATATCAGTGAAGCCTGGGTTTCAATGAGGCTACGCGTCCTTGGTTTAATATTTACAGGGGAAACAGCCAATAGCCCGGACGATCATATTAATCATGTGGCGGTCTCCCTTTACGCGTGTTTGTATTGTGTATGCGTTAATCTAAATGTTGTTCTGCTCTGGGTAGTGGCCTTCGCCACGTTGTGTTATTTCCGGATCTGCTCCCTGCTACGTGCACACACACGCAGGATTTAGCAGGACATTTGGAGGAGAGTAAACAGAGAATATTTCATCAGCTGTGTGAGCTGGCAATATTTGGGCCCGCGGTAACAGCATTACAGTCTATTTGTTTGAGGTAGTGAGTCTGTGTGTGTGTGCGTCCGCACTTGCATCCGCAGTGCAAGCCCGTGGTGTTGTGGGAGGCAAACTCACCTGAGTCGGTTTGTTTGGAATAATAAGCCTGCATACGTGCATCTGAGATGCTGGAAAATACAGTGGGTGCAGGAAAAATAGCCAATGTAGGAACATCTGCTCTCCATGTAGGAGCTGTGTGTTGCTATGGACCACACCTTGCTGAATGTAGCCCAATATCACAAATCAGAAAGGGACTTTACAATCTCTAAAGGAAAACTCTGACTCTGACTCAGACTGAAATGCAATAGATGTATGTGCAGAACAACCAACATAATACTTACTATGTAGAGGTGGAGGAGGTGAACTCAGACTTTTAGCTTTCAGGTAATTAACTGATGTGAGAAACAACCACCAAGACTTTACGGGCATTAAATGTATTAACACTGGCTGCTTTGGTACCTTTTCCATGTGAGAATGTCTTATTCAAGTAATTTCCCGCTATGCCACGGCCTGTGTTATGTAAAAATAAAAAAACAAAAAAACTGCATGGAGGGAAGAGGTAGTTAAATTGCATCATTATTTCCAATAAACATCACAGGGAGTTTTGAATGTTGGCATGCTTTTGTTTGGGAGAAAATTACAAAAGAAGAAGATGCCATTGTTGTTTTTGAATTTGAAGCAGAGCCCCAAGACTTAAAAGTAATCCTTGTTATAAATGAAAACTTTTCGATTTTTTTTGTCAACTGAGACATCTTCATATTCATCGTCGTCAAAGCTGAGGAGCGATACCATACTGAATACATACTTTTTTCTTTTTTTGGCAATATCAACCAAGTATTGGTGGCAAAAGAAATGTGGCTGTGCACAGTTACGCTTTGTCATGTGACAAATTACGGCCTAGGATGCCTCGTCTTGTCCCGACTCCCGACAAAAAGACTACCAGATCTGGCGAAGATGATGCAAGGAGAAGATCTAGTCTACTTGAAGCAATACAGACTGCCAAACGCACTGTACCCCCCCCCCCCCCCCCAAACTCGCCGCTTGCTCCCACCATGTACTGCACAGCTGTTTCTCCTGCTCTCCAAGTGCCAAGTTGCCCTTTATCACCGGCTCTGGTGGAAATAATGAAATCTTTATTTCTGCCTTCCACAAATTTCGTGATGCGTTTCAAATGTTGATCAATAGGAGCCAAAGGCTCTTCCATGCTCAACTGTAAACACGGCAAATCAAAAGAGGAATGATGTTGGTGCTGCGAGGTGGAACTGAGACGTTAGAAAGGTCACTTTAGTTTTTTATTTCCCGAACACAAGTCAATCTGAATGATCTACACTGCCATGGTGAGTTTACTTTCTTTGCACCTTCTTCCTGGTGACATCATGCACACCATCTCAGACCAATGTGTAGTTTGTCGAGTCTCTTGGTCATTGCAAGAATTCACGGAAAAACATCTGAATCTGAAATCTCAGTGATGGCTTTTTACTTTGAGGATGGATATCAGATGGAGAAGCACCAAAGTGATGTAATTTAAAATATGTCAGACAACGCTATGTCACATGATTTCCCCCTATTTGACCTCCGTATCTATCGTGCTAACAGGTTAACCTACTCAAGGTTCCTCCTTTGACTTCATCAACTTCTCCGCTGTCCCTTCCCTCACCCTCACGTTACATCTCATACTCTTCCTCGTTGCTCTTCGTAATTAGGTCCCCTGACACTTCCCTCACTGTCCAGCTGTGAGGGTGTGTGTGTGTGGCCTTGTGCTTGTGACGTTGATGAGGAACACGTTCTCCATTTATCCCATTTCACTGTGAGTCCCTGCTGAGTTTTGTGTATTCATTTCAAGTTCAAGGGGTTTTTGTGTGAACGTGCAGGTGTGTATCTTATGGCTGTGTGTTTGAGACACAGACCGTGAGAGACACAGCAAAGAGAGAGTTGAAGGACAGTTCACGTTCTTGAAAAAATACTTGTGTATCAAACCCAAAAGGTTCAAAAGTAGTTTCCTCTCCACCAGTCTGTCCCATGTAGCTTCATCCCCAGCCTGTGGGGGGCAGTGTGACCCCAATAATCATGCTGACACTTGAGGATTATAGAAAAATCCAAATTAGATATGACAAAAAATAATTTGGTTAGGGCTGTATGAAATCAGTGTATCTGAATTTTGGTTGAAAATAAAAGAGACACTTTGGGTGATCTTTACAGCGTTGACTGAGATTAAAATGTTCATTTTTTGTCTAGCTAGTTAGGGCATTAACTGGATTAACTCCACTTCCCTCGCACATTTTGTAAAATCCCAGACAATTTATGCTGTTTGTTTTCCACATGGCATGTTTTCTGCTGAATGCACTCGTTTAAACACACTGTTGATCCTCTCGCTCTTTGAAAACCGATGAGAGGAAATAACTCCTTTTAGAGAAGTTTTTCGATGGGTGACATCGTATTGCCACCACATTTCGTCAGTGCCGCATGTCAGGAGCCACGCTTGTGGCTTAACAAGGAGACTTATTGGAAGTAGGGTAATTTAACGATCCGCACACCAGAGAGATGCTGAGGTCGTGCCTTTTGACTCAACAGAGTTTTTATGTGGCGCACTATAGTCATCCTGGCATACGCACCTGCCAAAATAAATCTCAACGCCTCCCCAGTGCTTTTACAATGTGCAGTGACGGATCTCTGAAGCCGTATTTTATGCTTATATATTAACTTTACAAAACATTGTTTCTTTAATTTTTCAACTTTCATATATATATATACACAATTATACAGGGAAACTTCTCTTCTCTTGCATCCCTGAGGGTGAGGAGCACAAAGGGAAACAGCTGGACCTGATAAACTGAAAACTCCCTTGATGTACTTAGGAATAAAGGATGTCTGAGGTCGGCCGTAGACCGGCCCGCTTCCCTTCACCAGGCTGGTCTTTCCTCTTGCTGTGCTGTTAACCTGCGACAGCCCTCCCTAACAGTAGGGGTTATGGCCTGAGGATGCAAATCACTGTATCAACTCTCCATGGTGGATCTGTCGGGTGATTGAGAGAACAGCGGTGGGTGTCCTGCCTTGAGGCGACAAACCCACTTCCACTTTAGTTTGAACTGAGCCCAGATTTGACTCACTCTGACTGGATGCTTCATGTCTGCTGTCAGGCTCCCTCCGGACATGATGTCAACCCCTGTGTTTTTAGCCTCAGAAAGTCACTCTCAGTCTTTTCCCCCTGCAGCTCTCAACAGTGCTTCTTTTGTAAGAGGCCACTGCTGGTGTCGAGGCGTGCAGTAGGTCCAGCAGCAATCCTCTTCCTCATAACCACCAGGAAGTTCTCCCTCACCAACGAGGACGGGATAGAAAAGGCAGAGGAAACTCGCGGAGCTAAATAAAACACAAAGCCTCCTGGTCCCTGCCCAGAGGCATGTCTTCTTCCTCCTCCTTATCATCAGAGGGGGCGATAAGCTGTGGGCCTCGACTGTTGGCAGCTGCAATGATCAAGCTGTTATGAGAGAGTCTCACGTATTATAAGTAGGCTTGTGCAGATTGGCAATGGGATTTATATTGAGTACCTATGAGAACTAAGATTTAATGAAAATGACTTCTGCTGTACATTAAGTTTCTGATGGAGTGGCATGTCCATCCAGGCAAAGTTGAATAGTATCTTGTCCTAAGACATACATTTTTCCTGTCGTACACTTAGACTTGAGTTTAAGCAACTTGACTAACTGAGTTAAGGCCTCGTCACTGTCAGATTCCTGTGTAACCCCCCCCCCCCCCAAAAAAAACCATTGTATTATATCACAGATATAAACCCATAGTAGAAATGTTGTAAAGACTTTCCGGGATGCAACTGATTTTTAGAGCTCGAAGAGAACAAATCATGCTGAGTCATGAAGATAATTGAATAATTTTGTATTTATATTGCATTTAATAGGATTTTTTCAAATTTGCCTGAATATCTTAGAATTGCCATTGTTGTCCTGAATAATGAATACACTACATTAATCCTAATCTTTTGTGCAGAAATACTAAATATATTCATTATGGCTTATTGGCAGTCAATTAAAGTCAAGCACACAAGACAAAAGCAAATTGATTAATAACTCAATGTCATGAATTTAGTCACTTCCTGTTTTGCTGTTTTTTGCCGAATGGGGTTTGTTTAGATGATTAGAGACTGAGGAGCCATGTTAAGTAAATGAGAGGTGGTTTTAGTTGATGAAGTCAGTTTAGTTAAGAAAGGTTGATTCTTTCAGCAGCACTCCTGATGGACTCGTCGCAATTGTCTTTCGTTCTCATCGCAAAGCAACGTCATGGACATTAACTTCACAATGATAATGTGGAGAAACGGCGGAACGCTTGCCAAATTGCAGGCTTGACCTGAACCCCTGAAATTCAAATCTCCTTTCTCCGACTGAATTACTTCGCCTGATAATGACATTGTATTGGCTTTTGCCAAGTGGAGCCTCCGACTTTCAAGCAGTAGCGTTTTTGTCTGCAGAGAAAATACACTTCTTACAGGTCCGCTGCATCTGCAAGAAAAAAATTAAGTGGAGATAACCTATTAATGCTAATTAGAGTATAGCATAGGAAACACTTTTTCAAAAGCTGCTCTGCTGCTGGTCATAACTCCTGGCTGAAATATCCTCTGAGATATACACCACTGGCTATCTCACCTCTAGTGTTCTGGGGTGCGTGTGGTTAAAGCAGCTGCTCGGTCAAGAGCCATCAGGCAGTTGTTGAGAATTTAATTGTGAAAAGGAAGTTCCGCTAATTGTGTTGTGCTTTGTAGACGCATTCCTTTATATGTGCATGCTTCACAGCCACAGTTAAATTATATTTAATGATATTATTGATATTGCACCAAGAACGGACACAAAGACTTTTAAATGGGAGCAGTTGTTCGAAAAGAGGACACATGGCTTTTCAATTGATTTATATTTTAATGTTTGGATATTTTGAATCAAATGTTTAGTCACGTAACTAGCCCAAGTTACGTGACTAAACGTGACTAAGTCTTTACAAAAAAATTTACAAAGTTGCCAAAGCAGCTCCTCCTGAGTGAAACATTAGGCCATTTTACCCAGAAGATTCTGCTGTAATCACGGAAAGGAGAGTAAAAAATATGCCGCTATCACATCATTTATAAAGAAGATTGCGGCTTAACGATCAAACCGGTTTATCCCCGTACATTGAACCGGACCAGTCAAACTGAAAATCGGCCCAACTCTGTCGGAGGTTGAGCCAAGCCTCTGCCAGTAACCATGTTCTTGAGTAATGTCAAATAACCACGAATGGACCTTTTGAAAAAATGCCTATATCGCAGTCATTTAAATGTGAAGCGTATGATGAGCACAGCCAGTAGAGAGCATGTACCAGTAGAGATAAATGAGCTCATCCTGATGAATTGAGTATGCAAAAGCATATTTGATTGTTTTAGTTTCAAAGTTGAGTGCTCTGCTTTAACAGCTCTGCTACAGAGCAAAGCCTGCGAACAAGCAACATAAATTGTCTCTTGGAGATGTGAGACTTTCATTGACCAAAAAAAAAACAAACAAACAAAAAAACAGATGAAGACGAAACAAGAGGAGAAATCACTTCGCGCTATTTTCATATGTCCCCACATTATCCTTAATACCCCATGGGGTAGAACCTTTGTGATTGCTCCATTGCTCTTTTAAATCCCCTCGATTACTGTGTCTGCATTTCAAATGCCGCTCTAAGTACACTACTTCTGCAAGCCCTAAAGCCTTAGGGCTAGAACTATTGCTCACTAACTGGGGATTATAGGCTTGTATTTGCCATTTTCTCCTTGTTATTGGTCTTCAGTGTGTAGCTCCCGTTTCCCATGTATAAGACCTCAGACTGTACAGGGCCGAGCAGAAATATCTCTATGCACGGTGATGCATTGGGCTGCATGCTGAATTATTGATTGGTTCCCATGGATGATGATGATGATGAGACTTTGTAGTATGCTGGGTTAGCTCTGGGGCAGGCGCTTTGATTAAGAAGAGTATCCCTCTTCTCCTGCTGAGAGAGGGAGATACAGAGAGAGGGAGAGATGGCAAAATCTAATAAATCCATTGGTGGACAACAATTCTCCAAAACATTGAGACAAAGAGAGCGAGAGAAAGGGCAAATAAAAAAGACAGGAAGGGGAGAGGGTGCATTTAGGGGATGCATAAAAAGTGAGAAAAACCGGCTGTTAAAAGAATAAAGATGAGGGAAATAAGGGAGGAAATATGAAGCATACAAATGGGAGAACCCCACTGTGAAGACAGTAAATGTTTTACAGTCTATGGAAACAAACCCTGGGTGTTCAGCCCAGTACCGCCTCGACTCACTAAAAGAAGGTTGAGTCATTTTTTCTCTTTTTTTTCTTTTTGCAAGTAACCTCACCAGGGTGATGTAGCACCACCACTAAAACGCTGTTCAATTTTCATATCCTGGTTTCTCTCTCTGCTGTGCAAAAATTGAAACACGTTGTCTGCTCTCAGAAATCCCAAACATAAAAAAAAAGGATTTGCTACCAACATTGGTTTCTCAGGTAATGCTACTGATTAGCTGCATTCTTCATGCTTTGGCATGTTCAGTGTTTTAAGCTTGAGCTCTACCAGGAAACAAAAGAAAAGAAGGGACATTTTTATGAGCAGCAGTAATATCATAATGGATGTTATTCTTCCCCATGCGTTTGGTTTTAATTCACAGGGTTCATTGGCTTGATTTGAGCTACAAAAACATGCATAACATCAGCAATGTGATTAAATCTAAAATCTAAATCTCTAATTGTTTTCAGTTTTATTTAATCTCTGAATGAATCTTTTTTTTATATCTGTTTTGACCTTTTTTAAATAATGTTTCCCATCTGCGTAAGTACAATTCAGCAGCTATGTAATTTGCCACTGTTTTTTTTTGTTAGATTTAGTTGTGAATCCAATCTCTTAATAACATTTAAACAAAATGAAAGCATCATTAGCTCCTTGTTCCTCTTCCTCCTCCCAGTTCTCATCCATCTCTTTCTTCCCTCTCCTTCTCTCCGCAGCTTTACACCCTCACTTGTCTGATCCATTTTTCTCATTCTTGATCTTCATCTCTTGATGAGTCGAGATTTTAGCTTTAACTTGGCACAGTGTTGCACAAACTGTGAAGAGGCTGAAGCATAATTGTACAGTATTGTTGATGAGAAGAATTAAAAGTAACACCAGGAGGATTCGAGGTGGGCCTCCATCATGGAGTTACACAAGCTCCTCTCCTCCCCTTTAAATGCAGCACAGTTTAATTGGCAATGAGGTTATCATAGGTTTTGAGCCCACATGTTTGTGAAGCATGTTCTCCCCGTGTTCCCAATGTTGGTTCTCCATCCTCCTCCCACAGTCTAAAGCATGCATTTTAATTGATGACACATGTGAATGGGAGCGTTTTTTCACACGTAATAATATGCATGCGTGTCGGTTTAGAGATGCTCTGATTAGTTTTTACCTGCAAACATTTTTGGAAAGTAGTAACTACTTCTGATGCCCCAGACATTCCTAACTTAATTGTATACAAATCTATCTCTGCATGCATTTCAAGCATGAATTTGTTTGTCCCTCAACAGAAAAAAACAAAAAAAAAGAGACTGAAAACAATGCAGTGAGACTAGAAACCATCTTGTACTAAAGCCAAGGCTGACAGGGAGAAAAGAGCCAAGACCACGGAACCAGGGAGAGAAGATTAAAAAGAGTAACCTCCATCTCTGTGCACTTATCTCTCCAGTCAGTCCATTTCAGTCTTTCTTTCAACCCTCCCCTCTCCTACTTCTGATGACATAGCCCCCTGCCTGCATAATAGTGACTCGCCAGGACGGTGACTTATATTTCACATCTGAGTAATCCTCAATGATTCCTCCTCATCTGTCCGTCTTATCAAGCCGATGGAACATGAATTTGCATTATGAATTAATCGCAATAATGACTGAGTGAGGAGAATGGCCATGTTTGAATTGAGTTAGAAAAAAAAAAAGTTTGAGGTAGTTTTACTCTCTTGGTACTGGCATTATGAATGTTGGCCGGGATTTGAATGGCAGCACCTGTTGCTGCGCAGTGATAAAAAAGGCTGCCAGGTTTAAGATTTGTGGTCGTGTGACACAACACGGCACGCTTCAGTGTGTTTGCGAGAGAATATATGGAGCCATGTGTGAAATATGTAGCCTGATGCAAATAGATGGATGCGCACTGAAAATTGAATTGTATATCAGACGGTAAATAAAGTCTCCCACCCCACCTGTGTGCCGTGACAGCCTATTAATCTGAAAACAACTCTTAACCTTGACCTGAACTTAATCCAAAACTCAACACTAACCCAACACGGTCCCTTAAAGCAGTCGGGGCTGATAAACCGGAGTACTTTCTTCATCCTTCTGTTCTTGTGAAGACATCTTGTCCTTATAACACAGCCTTTTATGGCCCCTATTGTCTTCATCCTCTCATCTCTATCTACTTTTTTTATGATACTCTTTCTATCAAACTCTGCGACTCGCTTCCTCTGTCAGTCAGCTCCCATCCGTTCTCATTCGCTCGCTTCTTTCTTATCTGGCTCTTCACAGCTGTCTGCAGTGTCATTCACACTTAACTGACGACTGAGCCTCTCTCCCTCTCCACCTCCATCTCTCCATCCATCAGCCTTGCATACTTCCCTCAGGGCCCACACTTTCTATCCTGTAATTCTTTGCTGTGGCCCTCTGATGATTGCCAATTCCTCGCTGTAGGTCTCAATAGGACATGCGCTTTTCTGAGGTCACCCTACGTTTTTCTGTAGTGACCAGTGTGAACTTCCCTGTTATTGCATGCCCGTCTGCTTTGTCTGCATGAAAGCAATACGTACGGTGACACCATAAACCAGCGCAGGCAACATTTTAGCACACGTTTAAATGATCTGTATCGGTGGTTTACGGCTCCATAAACAAGAATCTGGTCCCAGTTGCCCACAAGGAGCCTGCTTTCGCTGCACCGGCTAAGCTGATTGGTGGATATACATAGAAGGTTTGACACATTTGCCATCTGACTTGTTGTGATCTGCGCCTAAGTTGTTACCAGTGACATGGCACTTTCTCTAGTCAAAAATAGTGAAACAAGTTAAAAGCTGTTATATTAATTATGGTAAACTATATCTGAGGATTATTGATAGTATCCTCAGATATAGTTTTGATATTTAGATTTTAACCAATTTAGTCTGGCTTATTGTTTTTTCAGAAGTTACACTGCTGGTCCAAGTAAATCAAGTGAAATATGCCTATCACATACTTCCATTGTTATTCCTCAGCTTGTAAATGAACATGGCAGTCACCTCATGATAATACATAGTTTGTTTTGGCTTTTTCAGATATGAATAAAATCCATAAACAAACCTCCTTTTTGTTTGTCCCCTAACCAGTTAGGCAATCTAAGGCAACAGAAGTTTATTTATATAGCACATTTCAGCAACAAGGCAATCCAAAGTACTTTACATAAAACACATCACAAAAGGACATTCAAATACAAATAAAAACAATCATTAAATAGCCAAGAGAATCAAAACAAGCTCAAATAGAAAACAGCAGGTAGAAAATACAAAAATAAAAGTCACAGTGCAGCATAAGGGATTAATAATTATTTGTTTCAATAAAAGGTAACGGCAAACAGAAAAAGTAAGAGTTACAGCATTCCTGCAGTTTTCTGGGAGTTTGTTCCAGATACACTGCAACCAGAACTGAACACTGCTTCTCCATGTTTAGTGTTTAGTTTAGTGTTGGACAGAAACAGGCCTGTCCGACCTTAAAGGTCTAGATTGTTCATAATATAACAGAAGATCAGAATTTTATTTTATACCTACTATTAGTCAGTTTTGACTAATAGCACATCCAATCCGATGACGATTTGTACAATGCACTTCTGTAGTGGTTATGCAGTATTAGACCTCATTCACCTCGGTAGTATGTTACGTAAATGTGTGTGTCGTCATGATAATGCATGCATAACTATGTTAGTACTTTTGTTGTTAGAGGCCCCAGAACGGAGCCCTGGGGAACTCTGCATGTCATATTTGTCTGATCATGCGTGAAATGACCTATAGACATAAAGTAGCCTCTTAACCAGTACTGTGCCAGACTATTCCACCCAGTCTAGTACTGTGGTTGACCATTTCAAATGCAACAGTGGTACTTTTAGCTATATAAATATGGAAGAGAATGGTAATTTAAGAACAAGAGAGTGAGGGGTGATGTCATGTCATAATGTTTCAAAAACATTAAAATGAGTTGTAAGATTATAGCCTTAAAATCAGTTAAAGACACAAAATTTGACATTCAGAGCATTACTATGGCAGAAACAACTATTTGCTATGTAAAGATAGAGTGGAGTGATGTCTATTTGAGCAGAGAATGAAGTCACTCTCCCTCTGTGTGTGTGTTTCCGACCTTCTCCTTACTTTGTTGACATAGCCTGACCGGCGTGCTTTTAGTGCATGTTTGAGCACGTGAGCGTGGCCCACTGGCTATATAATGAGCTTGTTACAGACTGTGGTGATACATTGTCATTCATGGCGTCGTGTCTCACTCAGAAATGTATATATTCTCCACATTTACACAGTTGCTGTTGCAAAGCGACGCTGTCCATTTTAAGATGTGATGTGAACTGGTTGGTTTTTTTATACCATCGGTTCTCTGAGCATTCTGAGTGATTGTTCTCGTCTCGTCTCGCTCGTTAAGTATAAAGCTAGTGTTTTAATCAAAGAAATTATTTATGCTATCTATCAAAAGGACCTCAACCCTGACTTGTGTATTGGGATGGGAAAGTAGGAGGACACCTGGGAGCCAGTGGCCAAGCAGGATGTGATTTCAGCAACAAGCTCTGCTCATGCATAAAACACGTGCAACACACAAATTTGCTTAATGAAATATTGAATTGGTTTTCATTGGAGCGTGTGCCTTTATTCTTAACCCTGCTGCCACATACTGGACTGCCCATGGCAGTTAACAAGTAATTAAAAGTAAACCATTAATGATGTGTAATGCTGATAGAAATGCTTATTACCAAACTAATGCATACATACATATAAATAATCACAGAAATGATTTCCCCTATGTTGAAATTACCAGAGAATGTGCAGTTAGGCAGACCACACATTACCAAATGACAATGCATTAAGCAAGTCCTAATCAACCTCAACAAGAAATATACATTTAAACTTACTCTGTTATTTAATGAAAACACCATAAAAGGTATACTGAGACTTGCAAAATAAATAAATAGAAAAAATGCCTGCATATGTTTGACATTTTGAATGATGGATTTGAAAATGTTTATTCGCTTTTCTGTGTACCTCTGGCCAGTTTGCTTTGGTACCAGCGTGCTGCCTTGCCAAGAAAGAAATGAAGTGACAACGGCTAATTCATGGGTATACGAATGGCTCGGATGGCCATTATGTCAACAAATGTCAGAAAGGAGTGTCAATGAACAGGAGTGAGCAATATGGGCAAATAATAAATGATGGGGCGACTAGACCATCATTTTTCAAAAATGTCACTCAGAGAGACGCGTCGAGACTATTGGCAGGTTAGCTGGGAAAGGAAGATTTAGGACATTTGGGAGAGTCGTTATGAAAGCTCAAACCTTACTCTTTCTCAGTTGGTCACACCACTGGGTGATTTGGTCACACCCTACTTTTGGTTCAGCATGATGTTAACCAATGACCTTGCATGCTGATGATTAGTGACCATGTGAATGTGACCATGTGACTTGGATACGTGTTGTTCTAGCAATGGTGGAATGTAAGGAAGAACTTTGAGGCTACCTGAATACTGTGCTTGAATACAATTTAGAGGTAGGCTACTTGTGCTTTAGTTGAATGTTTCCATTTAACTTGATACTTTTAGTCCGTCACATCTCACAGGGAAGCTCCTGACAGCAAGACAAACTCAAATTTCTTCCAATAAGCAGGGCAACATCGTGCATGGCAGCTCTGCTGTCATCACCCCATCGTTCTATGATGTCTACCTAGATGGAATGTCAGGAAGGCAAAATGAATAAATAGACACCGCCTAAGCCTAGCAGAAATACAGACACACACACACACGCACGGCATGCAAATGTAGTAACGGTGACGGCACCCCCTGACCATAAATGCTCTCCAAATTGAAGTAGGGATAATTTGTGTCGGCCGTTCAATTGGTTTACGCAAACTTCAATTGGCCAATCAGCATGCTCCCTCCACTCCCTTTGGAATGTTAATGTGCAGTGTTGGTACCGTGGAGAACAAAGGTGAGAGAGCCACGTCTGCTCAGATAATCCACTTTGTGTCAAATAGGCTCAGCTTTTATTTTCTAAAGACGAGACAAGAGGGAGAGACGGAGGGACGTCCTCCATAGAAGCAAAGTGACGGGAAGATGGATCTTTTAGAGAGGCATGCAATCAGACAATCAGACAGAGGCACAGATTGAACGAGAGAGAGAGAATGAATGAATGGAATATTAAAATAGCAGAAAGATAATATGTGCATAAGAGTTGGGAGATAGTTGAGGGTAAATGACACAGAAATATGAGAGAAGAAACAAAACAGATCATGCAGAGGTTAAAAAAAGGCAAGAAACGGAGTACGTAGTAGTGAATGAACTTAATTACGTCTATTGCTCAGCTCCGGAATATCTAATTCTGGTTTCTAACATCAGCTACATTAATTAGAAGCAATCTCTGAGCCATTGTGCCCTTCGCCAGTGTCATTCAGCCTTCATTACAGCCACTTTGATAGTGAAATGAAACAGCCTTCAGCCGGATTGTGACTATTATACCACAGAGGCTTGCCGCTGTTCAGCTAAAATTACATAGTCAAGTTCCTTTCTGGGTTTCTCTTGCTCTGTTTTAGGTGGGTGATTTATGTGTGTGTGTGTGTGTGTGTGTGTGTGTGTGTGTGTGTGTGTGTGTGTGTGTGTGTGTGTGTGTGTGTGTGTTCGTGCATGGGAATCACCACCAATCCCTCTGCTTTGGTCAAAATAAACCCTCAATTCACCAACTTCTACACGCTGTTTTCCCCTGCTGTCTGGAGTCAGTAGTCAATGATGGTAGAAAACCGACAATCAATAAAATAAAAAGAAATAAAATAAAATGTGTTTTCAAAATATTTGATTCACTGGTACCTCGAGAGGTCATTGAACATTCTGTCATTTCTGCACAAATAATGTTTCACCGATGAGTCGAGCAGTATGCTAATTTAGTTGAGGACAGACACAGAGTTGCACATACTCGCTCACACACAGATGCAGTTCCACATGCATATTTCTACTTGTTGACGATTACAGTGGGATGAACATGCTCTAATGCACTTGTTCCAGCAGAGACCATACCCACACTAACCCTCTGCTTCAGTGGAATCCATGTGCTGGTCAGTTAAAGATGATAGTGCACAGTGATACAGGGGAGGGGGAGCTAAAAGTATTAATAGCTCTTTGTGGGAAATATTTGCACACACCAGTTTAGAGGTAGTAGGTAGATCTGTGTGACGCAACATATCATTGGTGCTTGTTTAAATAGGATCTTCTAACCTGCAGCAGCATCGGATTCTGGGCTTCATTTTAACATAAAATTGAAATCCGTAAAAGACATAATACAGCATCTGGGCTTTTATGTAATACCAGCTGTAATAGGTCTGCTAAGTGATTTCCAATTCTCGATAGTGAAACAAGACCAGGGATCAGTAGCAATTTAGTCTGGGATGTTGTTTTATGGTTATTCACCATAATAGAAAGAAATGTGTGCAGTGCAGTGAGACTAATATGCAGTTCTTTTGAATTGGAGTCATAAGAGTGTGGCTTAGTGCAACTGCTGCAAGTTAATTATTTATGCATGCTGGAATTTCCACCCGTATTATAAAACGCTGCAAAAAAAAAGCTTTCATTTTTTATTTGACAAAGCAGCTTGCATTTGATTGGAAAACCTTCCCGTCAACTGTATGGGTACCAAGAATAGCACTGCATCATTTCATCAATGATGACATGTGTTGGCACACACACACACACACACACACACACACACACACACACACACACACACACACACACCTCGTTCCTTGTCCTTCAGAATCTGTGGAGTGACGCCATTAATCCGCTTTTTGTCACATGTCCCCTTTTCTCCTCCAATTAATTATCTTTATCCTCATTTTCACATTTCTACGTTTCTACTGCAACAACGTCCCATTACAAAATAAATAGTTTAATTCATTTTCACCACATAAAATGTCATTCCTGGATTTTCCCAATGCAGTTTCAGAAAGTTTACATATTGTGCATATTACGAATACTTACAAATATGAAATATGTATTGGCTTCTGTTGATGTACAGTCAAATATTTATCCTTTTATAGGACATGCGCCGCAGCAAACCTGCTTTACTTATCCACCTGACACACACATGCAAAGCCTCCCGCTGACAATCCTCTTGTCCAAGCTTTCCGCTGTGGTCATGTCACCCCACTCGCTAAGCAATATTCCCACAGCCAGCTGAAGAGAGTGCCCCGGTTAAAATTTACAACCCCATGCATCTTAAGCTTGTATGTTTATTGCTTGAAATGGCAGGATGAAATCAAATTCATTACAAGGCCCTACATCATTCTGAGCTGCCTGCCAAGGGCTTTATACTCACGCTGCAATCAGCTCAGCTTCCTGTGGAAGTACTGAGCAGGAAGTGTGGTGAGTGTGTGTTTGTTTGTTTAGCATGTTAATTTTTAGGCCTCCATGTAATACAAGTGGGATTCGTATACATATTTTCAGCCTGGGACTCGGAGAAATTTAGTCTCTCTCTCTGTGGTACCGGGGCTCATTAAAACATATTGCTTTTTCTTGCCCGTTTCCCATTTTGGATCTCGACCTGGAGCAAGCGGCGGCAACAGCCAGACCCGCTCTGATACCCGCTGAACGTGTAGCACATTATGAGTTGTGATGCAGGACAAGTTTGGGATTAAATTTGCTGCGTTATCTTTTTTTTTTTTTTTTTTTTCACACAATGCAGGCTCGGTCTCGCCTGTGATGAGGAGCTCTCGCTACGAGATTGGCCGGCGAGAAAAATCTAGTGCGTCAGGCTTTCTCCTCCTCCAACCCTCCCTGTCCCGCTCCATATCACCCCTCATTCAGTGTTTTCACCTATCTGTGTTAAACCTCTTCCCCTTCCCCCCGCTCCCATCATCTATGCTATGTATCATCTCTCCGTCCTTCATTCTCTCCGTCCTTCTCCAGCTACTCTAGATTTTCACACTCAACTGTGTAGAATGGGATTACAGCTCCAGACAGATATTCCAAAAAAAAAAATCTTCACTTCCTGCATTCTCCATCTTTCTCAACTCCATCCCTCCTGCTACCACCATCCTCTTTATACCTTCCCATATTTCTCCTCTCGCTGTACACCTTTCTTATACCTTTCCCTCTACTCACACTCTCTTCCTCCTCTACAGCCCCCCCTTCTCTATATTTTCTCGACACCCCCCCTTCTCCAATAAGACTGACAAGATAAGAGATTGCATTTCTCCAGTCAGCAGTCCGAGCTTGAAGAGGGTGTCATGTTTAAGGAGGGGAATACCTCACCTCGCACATCAAACCTTTGTAACATTTCAATGGGTTTCCTATTTCTCCCCACCACATCTTGTCAGACATCAACCTATTATTGACAGATTGCGGATTACAGGTGGGGTGGGGGTGGGGGACCCGGGGCTTTTCAGCAGATTGCTGCTATCTGTGTTCGCCCCTATCTACACAGCATGGAGCGCTGTGGGACTAACGCTTGGGGAGGCAATAGGATTTTCTTTGCTCGGATGACTGTGTATAAGCGATGTCAGGTTGTTGTACAGCGGCGATTCGACTACAGCAACACGCTGAGTGGTGGGGCTGAAGGCAAAAACAATAGGGTGAAGCGTAGGAACCATCAGAGCAGCAACGGATGGAGAGAAGTGAAACTATGTAAAGGAGGAAGAGTCATAATTGAAATGTTCCAACTTCACATGATACGGAGCACCTGGGACTTCTCCGTGATGGCTTAAAAGTTGAGCCCCGCTTTTTGAAGTTGGTTGGATTGCTCCCCAAAATCATTCATAAAGCAGATGCTTGTTTTGAGTATTCATACAAACGTCCGTCTGATTGATTTGCAGAGGAACACGTCCGTCTCACATTAGATTATGTCCTTTGAATACTTAAACCTTTTCAATGTTTGCTTTCCTGCAGCGGGGGCCGCAGCCTTTGAAAATTGTTTGGCAGTAATTCAAATATATTCAGTGAGCTATATGCTGTAGAAACGTATTACTGACTGCGTTGATTCCATGACCCATGTCACATGTTTCTCCGTTGCATGGTTGTACATTTTAATTGTTATCCGTGATTCTGACGCTGGTATTACTTGTAACCAGAAGGAAAAACTAGTTATTCATTCCTGACCTAAATGAGCAAGGTCTCCTTACTTGAGAATACATTAGTGTATGTGTGCAGAATCAGCGAAAAGCCATTTCCTGTAAATGTGGTGATCCGTGAACTTTGTTTTCGTACACTTGTGTGTTTTTAATTTAAAACCATTGTTAAGTGATCCTTATATCCCATAACAACCTATAACAAACTCCCGGGGCATTTACACACATAACAAATTAAAGTGGGAGTTGGTTCAGATGTCCCCACATGGCCTGAGCATATCAATATTACATTTGCCCCAAATGTAACTTTAAGGACAAGCTCTGCAGCTTGTTTCTACTTCCATCTAAACCCCAGCCACAGCTACATCCATCCTGACTGAGATTGTGACAAAAGTAGTGCCTGGTGCTCATTTGTGTTCTTGCTCTTTCCTCTCTTCCCTTCTGTCCTCAGAACCAATTTTCTTCACTTTATTTATTCCTTCTGTTGGCCTCCTCTTCATCTTTTCTATATTAAACTCTCTTCATCCACTGGTTTCTCCCTGGATCCCATCAATTTGTCCTCGATTCCTTCCACGGTTTCCTTTCTACCTCTCTACCTTCTATCCATCTCTGGTCTTCACTTCCCCTCCACTCTGTCCTTTACCCCGCCAACACTATCTCCCCCTACTCTTCACCCCCGCTCCCACTGTTTACCGAGCGTCCGCTCCGTCGTCTGCACTGAGACTGATGCAGCGCCGGTGCCATCCCTCTCCACAGTGTCACCACTCTGCCTTCAAAATTCAATCATTTAGGGAAACGGCAGTCATGCACCATATCTCATCTCCACTACTCTGGCTCTGACTGAGGAGGACCATTGGCGTGGTTTACCGGAACCCTGCCTGGATATTAAACACTTTGGACACTTGAAGCATTTTAACTCTGATGTGTTTTGATAGGTTGCAGCGGTCTCTTGGGGATGATGGCTAGTCACAGAGCGGTTTTTGGTTTCTGCAGAGCCAAACTGGGGCTGAACCGGGCCAGGCAGTGACAACCTGAGACGGGATATTAATTACCCTCTGAGCTGCTGGAATGTATAGCAAAGCGAATGGATCAGCTTTTCTATTGATTTCCAATGGATTTGGCCAGTGGCGTAAGACAGGGGCACGTCACTACTTGATCATGTTATCTGGCACGCCGCCATCGAACACCATTAATGCCTTTTTAAATGACTTGATTTATGTGCATGCTGCAAAATTGCCCAAACTGTCTACTAGCTTGTTTACCAGCGAAAAAATAATTGGAGGGGAAATGTGTCTATACACATTCAGCTAATGAATCCAAGTTGTCGAACGGTTGAATGAGGTAACAACTCTCTAAATTCATAAATATCTATTATTGATTTAATTCCCCCTGTGAAGCTGGAATCCATGTTCCTCTAGTGGCGAACACTGACTCATCTCTCTCCCTACTCTCCTCCTCCTCTTTCCTTATTCCTCTTCATCTCTGCAGTCATTTCCTTTCCCAGACTGGGATTCCCAAAATGTTTTTTTAAACCCTACAGCCCAGTATGATTCTCTCATTTCCTCCCCTCACTTCCCCCCCTCTTCTTGCCGTGTGAGCTTTTATGCCCGGTCACATTACATTTCGGGTCCCCGGGTGCTGTGATTAGATGGCGGCTCACAGAGAGAGCGGGCGAGCCGGGCCCACATGTGAGGCGAGGTCTCCCGGCTAACGTTGCGATCGGATTGTGTAGAATGTGTGGATAGCAATCTGGGAATAATGTGGACAAACCTGGTTGTTTCATCAGCAAAGCAATACCCCACAGTTTAATCCAGACTCTCCGCCAGCTCCAGATGCACTCCCCCTTTTCTGACACCTCTCTCTCTAAGGCTAAGTTTAGGTTCTGATTTGGGGGGGGAAATGATTACTATGGGCAACCTTGTGGTTTGGGTTTCAATAATAACCATATTTGACTTGAGATAGGGTTGGGCGGTATGACGGTATTAAACCGTGTGACGGTATAAAAGTGTCTACCGGTAGAGATTTTGCAATACCGTTTATACCGGAGAAAGCGCAGATGTCTGCGGCATCGCTCTGAGTCACTGTAATTACACCGCCTCGACACACGGGGGCACTGCTTGCGTGGTTGCATGAGCACGACGAAGAAGAAACAGCTTTACCTGACTAATAACGACAAGTATGGTTATTTTTAAGCCATTAATTGAATTTACAGGGGGAAAAACCATACCGTGATATATACCGTTACCGTGATATGAAATTATTCATACCGTGATATAAGATTTTGCTCATACCGCCCAACCCTAACTTGAGACCTAAATTTTCTACCAACATGAGTTTTAATTTTAATGAAGTTTTTTGAGGACCCTTTCTTCTTGCATTCCTGACCTATATCATAATCATAGAGGCATCAGATCGGAAAATGCCGTGTGAGACAATATTTGAAAGTCATATAGGTTCTGTTTTTTTTTTGTAATCAATGCACTGTTTTAAAGATAGTCACAGAATTGCATTAGCCATTTTTAAAATTATTTTAAATTCAACATTATCAAGACAACTTTCAAAAGACAACTATAAATATAATGTAACGTTAACCTTGTGGCAAAACTTGCCTCTTTGACAAACTCCTACCTCGTTTTCTCCTTCTGCCGACACCTTTCCTTCATTACATCCGATACTTTCTACACTCCAGTGTATGTGTATGAAAGTGAAGGTAAAGGTGTCAGCAGAAGGAAGCAGAGCAACACTCAACAACACGGCTCTCCTTCCCACATAGATGAATCCTGTTTAAAGACTCTCATCATCATCTTGAAATCTTTAACTGCAGCTCACTTTAATTATTTGACTCTTATCATTAAGACGGTCATATTCCCAGGTACATTTTTAAGCAATCATATCTAATTAGTCCATGATATTGTAATAATAAGTAGTCGCTGACCCACGTTGAATTTTAAGACTGACTAAGTGTGCAAGTTTTTATCGTCCTGAAATACCCAGACCGGCTTTGTCCTTTTGAAAGTCTGAGCTTAGAGGTCTGGGATGCTTGGAAATCACTGCTGGGCCTTCTGGAGGTGTCATGGGTCTAATTCAACCAAACATCTGTGAAGAGGGGTGCCAACTTGATAACCCCTGCAGTGACTCGCACACTCGACGCTGTACCATTCAGATAACGTGTCTAGTGAATGGAGCTGCCTTTCTGGTGGTCCTGGGGATATATTCAAAAATGTGTTTTTTTTTTACATCATTCCTTGGGCATCTGAACTGCAATTATGTATGTGGATGTCCTTGGATGGTTGCACAAAGGATTACAGCGCTAAATCCTGTGTATCGTAGCTTTTGTCTCTATCAGATGATTTTGTCATTACAATAATCTCAGGGCAGTTCCAGAGTTTAAATGTAATGCAAATGCTTGTTTTGTTTAAGTTGATGTGTTCTGTTTTTTGTATTGACTCTACGACTCCCAAGTATCAGAGAACTGCCTTTTAAACATAATACAATGGGAATTGAGCTGGTGCTCATATCCAGAATGATTCACCGATATGGGGAGCAGTTCTGGATTCATGCATTCAGACGCAAGCTGCCAGTGTAAAGAGGGCGTGAGGGCACAACAACATCAGTTGTATAGCGGAAACATCAGCCAGAAGTATATTCATAATCTTGTCATTTGCACATTTTAGGCTTATAAATCATTCTATTGTTGCAGTCAACATAAAATGGCTTAATATAGGAAAAGAGCCACAGCCTTGTTGTGCATTCCATCTTCTTGCAACAATTTTTAACACCATGTAAAATACGGAAACAATTAAAGCAGGAATTACTTTTATAATCACATTTAAACCACCTGAAATCCGCCTTGCTGTCCTGCCTCGTCTTCAGCATTCATATTTTATTTGTACTATATATTTCTTTATCCCTCTCCCATTTCTGGATTCCTCCGGGCCTTCCACCCCTCATCGAGTGAGTATTGTGTATCACTGAGGGAATCGGAGACGGATTAGAAGAGAAACTCCGGTACGAGTCCGACCTGTGATTGCCAGGTTGACAAAAAATAGCCTGAAAGCACAATGCATGCGGTGCATGCATGACGTGATGACACGCACGCAATTTTGTGAAAAGACAGTTAATGTCTTTGACGGGAATCACTGGAGTGCCTTCTTCATCCTGCCGGCTGTAACAGATGGCTTAAACCGTGATGTGTCGGCGTGTGTGGAGCATGTTTCCTCTCCGCTGGTCTTTTTTCAGCCTTGGTGTGTGTTCGTTGCAGCCTTGTTACCTTCAATATGACTCGTGCTGAGATGTGGAAAGGAGAGGCAAATAATAGACCTGTTGAGGAACTCAAAAGTTGAAGGTTTAAAGGTCGAAAACATTATGTTGTGTTTGTGTGTGTGTGTGTGTGTGGTGTTTAGAAAAGAGCCATATGTTTCTGAAGTGACTGAGATCTATAGTGAGAGAATTTAGTGTGAGGCTCAGCATGACTTTACTTGAGCATCAATCTTATTTCTGAGAGGACTTTACCGGTGACTGTTGTGTGTGTGTGTGTGTGTGTGTGTGTGTGTGTGTGTGTGTGTGTGTGTGTGTGTGTGTGTGTGTGTGTGTGTGGGTGTGTGTGTGTGTGTGTGTGTGTGTGTGTGTGTGTGTTGGCAGGCCAAACACGTTAGTAGGTAAACAAATCAGGGGAGACTCAGGTCTCTCCTTTGTCGTAAATCAGATTGAAAGTACTTAGTCACTGACACACACACACACACACACACACACACAAAGCTGCTCAGTGTATCGGCTGGCAACAAGCTGTTTATGGACCCAAATCATTACTGATTTGATGTAACATGACGTTTTAAGACCCTGCGTGTGTGTGTGTTGGTTGGGTGCATGAGTTTGAATTTGACTATTTGTCCGAATGAAGGGCTGAAGAAAGGAATAGAATTGCGTGTTAGCGCGGACGTATTTAAGAGTCAAAGAAAACGTAAAAAAAAAAAATACAAAATAGAAATCAGTAGCTCACAACTGGTGTCGTCTCTCATCAATCTCTGTCTGCGTCTCCTCACCTCGCAGGCGATGTGGTGCGTGGAGAAATATGGCCAGCGTCTGCAGCGTTGTTGTCAAGGTTATTGTCGGTCTGTGATCAGCTCAAAACTTGAATACACTTTTTGAGCATGATTGATCAGTTGGCCCTAGAAAACAACTTTTTTGAGGGCACATTTGTACACACACACACACACACACACACACACACGCACACACACAGGTTTGTATGAGTTCTCTCAGCTTTATACCTGCCTAGAACTTTTTGGATTAATTCAATGATGAAACACAATGGCAATACTGAACTGAAAGGGTGGAAAGTGAGATAGAGAGGGTGGCGCAGTAATAAAAGGGGCAGGAAAAGGTGGAGGGATGAGCACATGAGACTGAACCTGGTAACAGCTTAATGTGTATGAATAGGAAGGAAAAGAAATCAACATTTTGTAACAAGGTCGCATACTTGGTCCCGCGTCTCAGGAGCTCAATTTTAGACCAACATTTCCTTTTGAAATCTATTGGTAGCAGCACTCAGAATATAGAGCATCCCACTGCTAATACATGCTTATAAAAACCCCACTTAAAACCTCTTAGATGCAATATGCTTTCACTGCAAATGCATCAGCTATCAGATAAGAGTCCTAAGTGCTGAAGTGGAATATAAGTAGTGTTTGTTGTGTATTGTGCGTAGTTTCATGTCTAAGATTAGAACATTCAATACACAAAAGCAGATGCCAGCAGTCACACATTGAAGTCAGATGAGGAACATTCTCATAGATATTTATGAAAACCCGGCAACACAGAGCTGTATTCCTTTCCCTTTTTCGGGGTATTTTTAAAGGAAATGGCATTACAAAAGTTCAACCAGAGTTCTATCGAAGCGAACTCCACGTCAAAAAGCAAAAAAAAAAAAAAAAGCCAGGGGTTTCTTCAGGGGGGTTCACATAAGAGTGATGCTGTTCCAAACGCTACCATCTTTTCAGCTGCAATCTCACCTCTTTACTCCGAGGAAGTGGATTCACTGGAAGACTGTGCTTCCTAGAGGTGTGTGTGTGTGTGTGTGTGTGTGTGTGTGTGTGTGTGTGTGTGTGTGTGTGTGTGTGTGTGTGTGTGTGTGTGTGTGTGTGTGTGTGTGTGTGTGTGTGTGTGTGTGTGTGTGTGTGTCGCTTTCTCTCCTCCACAACTCCGCTCGGTATCACCGCTGTGAAAATAAAGACCCCTCTTCCCGTTCGGCCATGCCCACTTAAATAAAGGGGACGGCAACTAGTTATCATCAGTGTGACTGAATGTCATTCAGCCCCGAAGCTCCGAGTTTCCCACAGAGGCCTTTAGCAAACCCCGCGGCTCGCACACCATTTTGCTGAAATGATAAATAGACGATGCGGGGAACGTTCAAGAGGAATGGTGCGGTCTTGAACCTGGCGTAGCAGGGAAAGGAGAGAGGGGGGGTAGAATCAGAGCTTGTATAAGAGTAAATGAGAGCATCAGGTCAGATAACAAAAGGCAGACGATTGGGAGAGGTAAAAGGGTTCATTATTTGTTGCAATGAGTGAATGAGTGCGGGGATGAAAGAAATGGCTTTTTCTATCTCGAGTGTCAATCAAAGCAATGTGTCATTCAGCCCGCCCACACGAGCACAGCATCCTGCTGGTGCAGGTGTAGCGGTTCATTAATAACACACTTCCTGTGCTGTGTTATCTCTCTCTCTTTGTGTGGAAATGTTGCGTGTAACATGAAAGACAGCCGAGCTAACGGGAGTGTATATGAGGAAGTGGTGGGAAATGCTTCGGGGGGGGGGGGGGGGGGGGAAGAGCGAGCAAAGGGGGACAAAGAAAGGAGGAGTGTTCGGTAGGAAGAAGAGGCTTGGCCTTCCCACGGGGAATCAAACACGCTCATACACGGCAGAGCATAAACACACATTCAGATGTGCTGTCTTCATAATGGGGAGCAGACTTGTTAACCGCTCACTGCCTCAGTACTGGAAATCTATTACACACATTACCTCTCTCTGGGTGCAGGCGGTGGTGGAACTCTTGAAAAGTGCTCTTAAAAGTCGTTTCAAGCTGTATTAACGGGGAAGTCTCGGCCCTGGGAAACATCTTCCGGAGCACTCTGCTGTACATAAGTGTATGTTGTGTGTGTACTTTGTAGGGCGAAGCAATTAGAAACCCTACATGAGAACCGTTTGCAGGGTTTGGAATGAAGTGAACCTTTTACACTTTACACAAATATGTCTGTAACTATAACCACGTATGTTTGGGATGCTGTCAGGGTTATAAACAAGTTATCTTTGTTTGTTTGTTGTGTGTGTGTGTGTGTGTGTGTGTGTGTGTGTGTGTGTGTGTGTGTGTGCGCGCTGTGGCCTTCATTGAATCCCCTTTCTTTTTATTCCCTTCGCGCATTTTCTCTGTCAGTCTCTGTTCCTTCTCTTTGCTCACATATTGTACTTGTACTGTCTTGGCTCTGTTATTATAGTGTATTCATGATATTCTTGGATCTCATACCAAACACACGTTTACTGGCCAACCTGTTCTCCCTCAAAGTTGTCTTTTGAGTGAGAGAAAAACAATGCATTTCTTGAATAATGGTGTATGCCTGACGAAGCACTTCTACCTCAATTAGTTAATTACAATGAATCGGATACTGTCTTGGTATGGGTTGCTTAAGATATAATGAAACAATTCTCAGTGTGTGTGTGTGTGTGTGTGTGTGCAAATTGACTTGGCTAACAGGTTAGTTGGCAAGCTACTTTGCCTTATGAGGCTGTAATTTTCAACTAGATAATTATGGTGGAATCTAGAGACGGGGAGGGACAAGAGAAATACATTGTGTGTGTGTGCATGTGCATGTGAGTGTGCATAAGAGTTCGACAGACGCAGTATGATTAGGCTGCAGTTTCTGCTAGCTGTTTATCCCCATTACTGCTGCCAAGGAGCTTACCAGCTAAATTTGGGCAAATTCTGGTCCTAAACAAATTACTTGCTCTATTTGAGGAGGGAAATCAAATTAAGAAATTAGCACAGATCCAGCACTGTACCACAGCCAGTTACACTATTAGCCCTTAGTTTAGATGTCATCGTTATTCCATCAACTAAACTCAGGGATACGGTTTGGATGCTGATGCGTATGGATTACTTTGTCCTCGCCAAACTGTAAGTTTACTCTTGAGCTTTGATTAAAAAAGCAAAAAAGCATCCGTACCTGCAGAATCTTGTTGAACTAAAAAAAAATGGGCCAGTGTGTCTTGCTTTTTTTTTCGTTCTCCTGCTCCACCTCAAAGGCCATTTGTTTGGTAAATCCTGCGTCACTAATCCAGGAGAGATGCAGGGTGGCTGAATCCTCCGAACGCCTCTGCAACTCTGGAGCACTGAGCGACTGCTGGAATTACAAAGAACGTCTTCAAGACACATTAAGTGCTTATAATAATTAGTTTTAAGCACACAAAAGGATCCTTCCAAAAGGAAAAAAAAAAAAAACATTTGTCTCACTGCTAAGGCTGTTGAACACTTTGATTTAGACTGTTTGTAGGACTCTCATGCATAAAGTGCAAGTTTAAATAATGTGTTATCTTGTACGGTATTTGCACAATCCTACACCTGGAGGTTGTACAAGTGAAATCATTTTGGCTCTGGCATTTTGTTTTAAAGTCCCAGTCGGCAACGTTTTTCTGATCATATTCACTGAAGCCGACACTATGCTTCTATAGAACAACATAAATTATCCGGTTTTAGAAAAGAAAAACACGCCTCTATGTGCACATAGAGCCTGTCGTTTGTTTTGCAAAAAATCGCCTGGATCATCCTGTCCAATCAGCACACAGGGCTGTGTTCATGCACACACAGAGCCCCTCCCCCCTCGGGTCGTACCACTAGCAGAGGGGGGAGGTGGAGGGAAGTAGCAACAAGCTTCCAATTCCTCGGTTAAAAATCGAAACCAGGAGGTCCAAAACAACCAAGGAAAAGAAAACACCGGTGGAAAATAAGGAAAAAAAGAAAGATTGTGATGGTTCCCGTGATAAAACGAGAGTCAACATCGGACCCGCGTTTCAAAGGTGGCGCGATCTAAGGGATTTCAAAAGGCACGAAGTTGAGGGGAAGGAGCTCGGTGGTCGTGGGGGAGGAGCGTGAGAGTTGTAAACATTCAAAATCTGACAGTGTCCTTGATCCGTCGGACTTGCCGACTGGGACTTTAATAAAAGGATGAAGGTAGGGGTAGAATAGAAGCAGCTGGAAAGAGTGAAATATAAAAAGGTCTGATTAAGATGGTGTGTGTGTGTGGAGGGGGAGGGGAGGCTGTAGGAAACACAAGAAGGGTGAAGCAACAAATGAATTTATTGGACCAGAGTGCAAAAAAAAAGGGCAAAGCTCACGAAGAGAGATCCAGACAGGAGCGAATGAGAAGGGGAATTCAGCGGCCATATGTGATCTGCTCCCCCCCCCCCCCCTCTCTTTCTCTCTCTCTTCCCGTTCGTTCCTTTTCTTTCCCCACTTACATTTAAACTACCATCTCTACCCATCTTTCTTCTTTCTGTCGCCCTCCCTGTTTCTCCCAATGCACTCTCACCTGAGCAAGATTAATCGTTCCAGTCAAATCACATTACCTCCCAGCCCAACTCCAAACTCCCTGTACACACACACACACACACACACACACACACACACACACAGATGGATAGAGCGAGGGAAAGAGAGGACCTGCGAGCCGGAGTCAGAGGGAGATGGGAGGGCGGGGTTACGGAGGGAGTCGGATGCATGAATGGTCTGCTCATTAAACTCATCACATTATTTTAGCTCCGCGCTTTATTACACTTAACTGGGACACTGGGCACTCAGTCAAACACACACATTCGCACGTATTCTCCAGAACACACATCCATCCCGGACTGCGGGTTTTTGCCGTAATGCATTGTGACGTTGCGTGTTTAATTCGAAGAAGAGGATGATTCATGGCCCCTCGATAACGACGCTTCATCATCCCGCGCCACCTTTTGGCAGAAGAAGCGGGTTGTGCAGGGCAGGAAAACTCTTGTTAATGGGATGCTAATCATCTCATAACCTGGAAACGGGCTAACAGGCACAACCCCTCATGCAGATGCCTTACTGTGTTTACACATGCTTGTTTGTCACTGTTTACGTGCATCCGCGTGTGTGTCTGTGTGCATGGTGTCCAGTGTGTGTGTGTGTGTGTGTGTGTGTGTGAGGGTGAATATTGATCCAGCTCTATGTGCTCCATCACTCTGCCAGGCATAATAAGGAAGAATGGGACACTAAGCAGGTGCTCCCCCTCTGCCGATTTACAAAACATAAGCTATGGGGTAAACACCTCAATCACTGCAAGGGGCAATGCTCGGTGAATTAATAAAAAATGTATATAATAATACATTCTTACTTTGTTTTTATCTATACAACAAATATATTTTAAAACCGGTTGTCTTTCTTTTTTTGTACGGTGCAGTGAATAAATCCAGGTATAATCCCCCCTTGGGGAAGGAAAATCGATTTGTAAGCTAAATGGGGTCAAAATAGCCAAGAATGAAGTAGGACTTGATATGAGTGAGTGTGTCAGCGGGCCACATTTCATGTCTTACACCCTGAAAACAGGGCGATGCTAATAATGTATTCTTTCTTAAAGCCCCAGGGAGACCCCCCCCCCAGGGAAGTTGCAGATTTGTTGATGGAGGGATGTCATGGTATTATTGGTTGAAATTGGCTGGTACTAGTTGATATACAAACTTGTCATATTTTGTTTAGCAGGATATTTTGTTTATATGGATTTGATCAAACAAAAAACTAATAAATCATTGTTTTAGAGGGCATATGTTTTTTAATAGCTGCAGGAAGTGTGATGTAAAAGGGTTAAAAGGGTTTTTTCAAGAAAGAGGAAAGATGCTTACTTGAGAGTTTGGAAGGAGATATTTTTCTAAAACGTTACATCAAGACGACTAAGATAAGCTGTCAATCATTCGTATTTATTTATTTTGGTCATTCCCCACTCTAAACCTTTTCCTCGTCTGTTATTTGTCAGCATTCATTTTTAATTCTTTCTTTTTCTCTTTTCTCCACCGTCATCGTTTCTCTTTACTTAGTTTTTATTTTTTGCCATCTCTTTTCCTTCCCCTGCTCCCTGCAACACATTCATGTTTCTCCCCAAAGCCCTTTTCCTTCCCCGTATTCCACCTCTGACATGACTGTCAATCACTCCTCAGATTCTCATAATCTTGTCAATCAATACGGGTTTTATATGGCATTTGTCCCTGTGTCATTGGCGTCTGATAGACAGGGCTACACCCACCGTGGGCACTTTGTAAAATGAACGGGCACCTTGGGATGGAAACAGTTAATCATATATAAATCAGAAGGATGACTGTATTGCCTTTAGTAATATGGTCATGTGTGTACATGCAGTACAGTATCTGCTGAATGGTGGAAATAACTTAAAGGCCGCCGTTACTCATTGAAGAAACTAAAATTAAAATCTGCAGGTGAAGTGTTTACACCTAACATGTTCCAGGTTAAAATGATGGTGAATCTGAAACATTATAAAAAAGGAAGTAGCTATGTGTCTATCACATTCAGTTTCTCCCAGTGCAGTTCTCGGTCACACACACTGTGCCCCCTACTGGACTCTATAAGTAATACTCTTCTCCAAACATGAGCATGCATTCGCCCACTGGAAATGTGCATAAGCACAGTCAGCCAATCAGGGAATACCAACTCAAATATTTGTTTTTCATGCTTTTTTGATTGACTTATTCCTAAGAAACGTGTACAGTTGAGTGTTATAATGTGATGAGTTTAATAATGGCCAAAATAATGAACATACAGTCTATGTCTAAATATTCTGTTTGCATATGACTAAATGCCACCTCAGATACTTTCCTACCAACTTAATTGACAAAAATGTGTAATGAATGTAATTGCATTCACTTCATTGGAAAAATATGTTGGTAGCCAGCGGCTAAGAAAATAAATATAAACACAGAGACGGCCTGTATTAAAGCAAGCTGACTGGAATAAAAATAATTTTGTGAGCTGCTGTTACTAAAGAGAAGCAATTTTAGACACAATACTGGGCGCAGAAAATAAAAATACAAAAAAAAAAAAAAAAGCAGGGAAACTTTTACTGCGACGGGTGAAATACTGTCTTTCGTTTAAAAAAAAAGAGAGGCTCATTTGTGCTGTTATTAAAGGCCTGAGCTGAATACATAATAATACAATTTGAAGGTGAGATGTGGTTCTTGCAATCCCCTTCTCCCCTCCATTCCCTTATTGCATTTCCGATACTGTAGTGAGTCATCTCCTCCCTCTTTTCCCCCTTCATTCTCCTTCACCCCTCTCCTCTCCTCTCTCAGTAGATGTCACTGCAGTTCCACCAGCAGCCAGGCGAGGGGGCGGATTGCAATGCATCGTGGGACACAGACACCCGCAGGTGACGATAGCGGTGACGAAAGGGATGGGGGGGGTGTAGCAAAGATATAATGAGGGGAGGGAGAGGACTGAGAAAGGGAACAGGAGTGGAGGAGACTTTCATTTCGTCTCTGCAGGTAGCTCACATAATAATAATTCACATGCATCATCATGCATATCCCGGCTTAAAACATGTTCAAATACACACAGATGTGTAGCACACTGGTGACAGCCATAACTATTTACAAAAATGACCTATAAGGAAACACGCACACACACACACACACACACACACACACACACACACTCCTCAGATGCAATTAACTGTCATGCCCCCATCTACTATCAGTTAGTAATGAATAGATAAAGTGTTGTGGCATCAGGGGAAATGTGAGTGAAGATAGAGGTGTTGTTGACTTGTCTCTGTCAAACAGATAGCAATCTGCCAGCTCTCCAGTGTTCAACCACTTCTCCCTGATTGGTGCCTGATGTAATTACTTTATTCAGTATGGGAATTTAAAAATATCACTGCTCATCTCGTGGCATTTCAAATACTGTTGTACTTGGTCGTAGTTTTGAAAGTATCAACACCGTGTTATTATTTAGTTCTTCTTAACTTAAGGCACAAGTCTACAAAAGAGCATTCTTGGTCTTTGCTGTTAACTTCATTTTTGTTGTTTGGATCACTTTTAAGGTGCTCATATGCCTGAACCCGAGATTCTTTAACAACATGTGACAAATGCATAATCTAAATAAAAAAATAAGATAATCTGGACCAGCGACAACTACAAATATTACTACTACTAATAATTGTCTCACTATTTGTATATTTACAGTTTTCAAGAGAGAAAATGCATATGTATTCAAATAAAATCCAGAGGTAGCAGTTTATTAAGGTGAACTATGTATATCGGTATCTAATAACTACAATTACTACGATGCCCCACACCTGAGGGTGATCTGTCCGCACTCTGGATGGGTGGAATTAAAATTGCCAGTACTTCATAGGGGCAACCCTTGTAGGTTTCCTTCTCTTCCTGCCCTTTGCTCCCCCGCATGCTTACATGAATGTGCAGGGAATTTTCACATTGCAGCAATCCGAGTAAACATTGTTAGACGGCTTGTGTATGGTGTTGGGGTGCAAGAGTTCAAGTTCGGTTCGGTATGCAACATACTTTCCGTGCGCCCTGTGACCCGAAAAGTTTGGGCCTACTACTCGCACACATAACAGAGATCCTTGAGCTTCCTGGAGAGTTTAACCTGCAACACTTTGGCACCACACTGGTTGTTGTCAGATGTACCTTGCTCGTTGGTTACACTCTGTTAGCCGGGTTAATCGTGCTCAATGGACCATGTTTTGGGTCAAATTGTATGCCCTATTGCAGATTCAGTCATGGCCAAACGAATTACTAATGGCATATAGCGTTTATAGATGTGTATATGCGACCACTTCATCGTATGCAATACGGAATGAAAGCTTAATGGTCAAAGTGCTTCAGTCCCGCAACGCCATGCATTCACACAATATTCTCGTCTGCGTCGGGTGTAAGATACAGTCCAGGAAGTATCAGCAGGTCTGAGTCTTTGTTTGGAGGATTAAAGAATCAGAAATTTTCATTTTCATTTACTTCACAGACATTACTGTGATTTATTATGTTATTTCTTTCTTTATTTATGGCAATATGCCAGTATTTGAGTGAACCCAATCAGCATCTGTTGAATGTTCATAATTTGAAAAATAAATTCAACATTGGCATTAAAATTATAAGGTACGTGCCAAACTGTGTGTAACTTTGCGTTACACCCCAAGGTGTTTTTAACCTTTTGACAAAAGTGGAATTATGACTGATGGTCGCTTTAAATTAGAGCCCGACCAATATTAAGGATTTTGTAGGCCGATACCGATAAAAATGTTTGATTTAAAAATCCGATATTCCGATATATCGGCCGATATTTTTTTTTTTTTTTTCAGAAACGCGTAACAAAACATTAACAGATTTCCCTAACATTAGTTATTTGTAGTAATTTAAAATAATATGATAATGCAGTTTAAAAATAAACTTGTTTATTTTATCGTCACAACGGAACAGAGGAACATCAAAATATATTAAAGTTCTGATAAATATAATGTATAAAAATACAAACTTAAGATATAAAACTTAAAGTCCTTTCAACAAAAACACAATAACAACAACAACTTAACACAAAGTTACCAGTATTAAAAGACTTGGTAAGCTTCACTGGAGACTGGAGACAAATTCTGTTAAGTTCTATGAGGGTGTTTCGTCCGTTTCTATTTTATTTTTAAAATATTAATTTATCGGCCATTATAAATGCCGATACCGATAGTTTGGAAAATGCCTAATACCGGCCGATAATATCGGCCTGCCGATAATATCGGCCTGCCGATATATCGGTCGGGCTTTACTTTAAATGTTTCTCCTCTTGGTCGTCTCAGGGTTTTGCCACGCTCGCTAGATGCTTCTAAGTTTCAAGTACCTTTTTCACGAGAGAAAGAGACAAAAGCACGTGGCATTGCGAGAGAAGCGGTGTCTGCTTATGTGTGTTTAAATTGCTTAAATGTGAGCATGGATTGCCTCCGTTGCAAACGCGTGTGCGTGTCTGTGTGCGTGTCTGTGTGCGTGTCTGTGTGTGTGGTTGTAAGCATTCTTGTGTGTCACAGTTCAGGAGCAGACAAGTGGAGAGGAGCATTAAACGCCCTCTGCCTCCACTAATCGGGGATTAGACCGTGTTTAAGAGCATAAGAGAGAACCACAAAACAAATGAGTGTGTGAACGAGACGCCTGAAAACGCCTATGAGGAAACCAACTGAAAGGCTGTTTGTGTTAGTCATGTCTCCATGGTGCCATGAATGTATAGCAAGGCAGCTTTTGATTTCCTGGTATTTCTCAGTCATTCAGAGCTCCCTTGGTTTCCTACATAATTACTTATATATTCTTGGAAATTATGAGCAAAAGTGGAAAATAAGCACGTGACAAGTTATTGTTATTTGCCTAGAGAAATACTTTTTGTGTACTTTCTTGAATATTCAGGAATAATAAATGTTTTACCGGTACTTTTATTTCAGCAACCTCAAGTGATTTGTTTTTCAAACAAAACCAACTGGTGCAAAATTAACTGTGTGAGTCGGAGAATAAAACCTCAGTCTCCAGTCATCTTCATATACTGTATCCATAGAGTATGAAAATCTGTTGTTTATTATGAAAGGAGATATTTCACCCAGAACCACCTTACCATGATCGTATGTCACCGGTACCTGAAGCAACACGCTCCCAACAAAGCAGCTACTCGTGCTATTTTGGGTCTGAATGTATGCCAGGTTTCGCTTAGATAAAACAGATATACTGCCATTCCACTGGCATTGCAGCTGATGCTAAACTTTCTTTGCCAACATATTCCACGAATGATAACCTGACACAATTGGGAGAAAGTTGATGCCATTTTTAATGCGCGTACATAAATAGAGATTTAATGAGAGGTGGGAAGTAGAGAAGAGATATGAGATATGCGGGCTGAAGAGAAAGTGAGAGGGTGAAAAAAAGAGAAGATACAGGCACAATTAGAAGGAGGGAGAGAGGGAGAGGAAAGCAAGGAAGGCAGTCTTCCTGGGGATGTAGGAATGATTAATGGGAAGCTGTCAGAAAGGTGGAGAGGGGAAACCACAGAGATGGAGGAAGAGTCATGGCCAGGTGTGGAGAAAAGAATATGACAAAGAGAGAGAAAGGGAGAGGGAGATGACGGCATGAAGGCATGAAAAGGTTTCAGGACGGAGAGAGAGAGAGGGGTGAGTGGAGGGGGAGAGAGTGGCGAAAGCATGAAAGGGCTTCAGGAAAGACTGCTTAGGGAATGAGGAGAAGAAGAAGAAGAGAAGAGGGCGGGCGAGAGAGTGGGAGAGGATGGAGGTGTGAAAGAGGATTCGGCAGGAGACCGCTGAGAGGCAGGGGGAGCCATATAGAGGCAGACGGGGACACCGAGACGCAAAGACATAGTGATACCTGCGGAAATGAGAGTCTGCTGTGTTTTACTGTGTGTGTGTGTGTGTGTGTGTGTGTGTGTGTGAGAAAGAGAGATTAACTCTAGTTAACATAGTTAGCATTCTGTCATACCTCGCCATAAATCCCACGTCGGTGTGAACCAGGCACCTCGTCGGTCCGCAGCCGCAGTTTCCGTTCGACCTCCCCTCCGACCTCACTCGGCTTTTTATTGCCCCGTTCCATCAAAAGCCTCGTCCCATTGTGCATACCTGTCATGGTGTGTGTGTGTCTTTTGCGCTCGCATTGTGACACACTTTAACGCAAAAATAATTTGTGGACGGGGCGGTAATAGGAAGGTTGTTTCCACTGAGCCCTCGGTCCAAGCAGCTCCATTTGTTTAAGTTCGACTCGCCAGTTAATGGATTTTCCATGAAAAGTGGGGAATCCATCAGTCGGCACTATGAGACATGCACAGATGTAGGCAGGGGTAGTGCATGCAGACACACACACACACACACACACACACACACACACACACACACACACACACACAATGTTAAATGGACATTGCACTATTTTTCACTATTGATAATTCTCATATTTTTGCTTCATTAAAATTGTGTCCATGATAAGTTACTTGCCATCCCTGACGTAGCGAGAAAAAAAACAGTTAAAGCCAATTTAAACAATATCTATATATTAACAGTGCATTTAATGACTAGATTTAAAGGTGTGATTTACCCGACTTTGCAGTTCCCCTCAAACTAATTGCTTCAGTTTTTTTTTACGGCCCACAACGTTACTGTTTTAATTAACTATCACCATCTGGGTTAGTGCTTTTTTTCAGATGCCACTGTTTTTAATGAAAACACAAAAACACACACACACTACCTGCCATGACCTGCCGGACCAGAATGGCAGAACGACAGTTAGCAGCTAGCTGGTGAACATATATTTCAGCAGCTAAAAACCCAATAATTCCTTCAGCAGTTGTCAGAGAACAGCAGAGATAAAGAGAACCAGGTGTCCAGGAACACAGAAGGAATGCTAATGTTGCTCCCTTCAGCTGAATGTGTACATTAGCAGCAATTTATTACAAGTTCACCTTATTTACATTATACGGGTTGCGGTGGAATAGTCAAAAAATGAGGCCCTAACTCCTATTCCTTGAATTTGGGATAAAATGTCACGAGGTTTAAGGAAACGTGGAAGAAGAACTCAAAAGTATTTAGGAAAAGACGACGCGGTGCTCAGAGAATCTGACCGGACTTTCACTAAACTACATCATTATAATGCTGCTGATGATTGACAGCTGATCAACACCGTTGGAGAAACTACAATAATGGACGACAAAAAGTGCATTGTCCACTTCCCCCCATGTTGTTGGTTCTATAAACAGCTGGTTCAGCGTCAGTTCCAGCAGCTGGTTCAGTTCCAGCAGCTCCTCCTTCCTGCTGCTGTTAAAATCAACTCTGTAATAATGTGAATTTAAACATTCAGTTCATCTTAAATATGGACAATCAGGTCACAAATATGATTGAACTTTCAAGGTTGGAACTGGCATTAAAAAAATGAATCTAGGCTTCCAGTCACAAGAGTTTATATGATAAATTAAGTTAGTAAGTGTTGTGGAGAAGGTGTTGGATCTAATTCACTCCTTTTTGTAGATTTTATATTTGTTCATGTTGATTCTGAAAGTTGTTCATAATCAATAATTTGTTATTTAACAGTTTGCTGTATTAACATTTCAGTTAATTTGTTGTTTTAGTTTCCGTTTTATAACATTTATAACATGATTAATATAAATAAATACAAATACCATTAAATCATTATCACTGTCCACACACATTTATCAACACAATTCCAATTACTATATGTCTGCATGAAAGTAATTGAAATGCAAATAAGCATATTGTTTGTTTTCATGAACGCCCGAGGTGTGCGGCACTTTAAATGTTGCTTTGCAAAGAATTGTGGGTCGGCGTAATCTCCTTTCCTTTGGTAAAGGAAGATCAGTTGTATCCGATGCTAAAGGAGTTTGAAAAGAAGCATTGGAGCTCCTTTCCTTTGCATTTAGAGAATCTGAACGGCTCTTATCATGGCGGTTTACTTCCAGGTCACTTCTTCAGTTAGGAACCTTCCTAAGAGAAAAAGACTATTTGATTGCAGCCAAGGTGATAATGTATCCTGCTAGTTTCCACTGCCCCAAGCGGTTATAAAAAAAAAAAGTTATTGCAGGTTTAAAATTAAAATAAATTACTACAGTTTTTTTTAAACACTTTTCGGCAATTAAAGCCAAGTTCCGAGTCCAGCACTTCTACTCTGAATGTATTTTTTATCATAACCAAGAGTCATAATGGACAACCTCTTAGAATAAAATACCAGACATTTTCCACAAATACCAGATTTTCCTTCAAGCATAAAAACACAACAACATGTTTTGGTGTACCTTTGAGTTATTGATGATGACTTGTTGTGTGAACATTAATCAAAGCAGAAGACACTGACAGAGCCATTTCTCTTGCTTATTGGACATTGTTAGAGTATATAATTGCTGAACAAGACAAGCTGTGCTACACAAAAGACAAAGTAGCATTACCCCATGAAGGTCCAGTGCCATTAGTTTTAGTCACTTTTATTTGTTTCTTCCCAATAATATATAGGAGTGGAAATGGTTGTAGCATTGTATCAATACTGACACATGCATTATACAAAATCAAACTCTTTCTTTGCATACTGTGAGTCCTAAAACCCCATCTCCTATAACCACACGTTTTTTCACATTTATGAAGAAAAATGTAATTTATGTTGCAGATAGAAAAAGATGATTAAGGGTAACACTGACTTGTCGCCCATCCTTATAATGTCGTTACATGTAGTTAAATAAACTGTATTGATTCATTTTTGGCCTTGAAACATTTGAAACATACATTTGCAGAACAGCATGTGAGCTGAGATTCAGTGTGTTTTTCTCAAGAAATTCTGCACAGAATATTCAGCTCATGATCTCCCTGATCGTTGCATCACTCTGCTGTCCACATCACACGACTGGATTTTAAAGTGCTTTAAATGAGTTTTAAGGTACATTTTATTTTTTTAATGAAATAGTGATTTGAATATCATAAAGTGTATTATTATTGAAATGCAACTTCAGGGACGATAAAGCTCATTGCACCAAGCTGCAGTAAGAACCCTGTGAGCTGCAAAGTGCTAAACTGTGGTGTAGTAGACCGTCCGCCCCATCGGCTTTGACTTTTAATCTGCCAAAACTGTAAAACCATTTTTTTTATGACATTTAGTTTTTTCTTGATCATTATGCAGCAGATAGAGATGGGGAATACGGAAAATGTGAATTGTTACAAGTTGGTTTGCAGCAGACTTTACCTCACAAGAAAGCGGTTTGTGTTCCGCCTTGATTTCGTGCCACCATAAAAAAAAGAGAGAATCATGGTTATTGGTCTCAGTGCCACCTCATTAAGAGCTACATTAGAGGTCTCTCCAGAGAGGTAAAAACATGCCTTTGGGAAAGGAAAAGAAACACAGGGGTCATCCACTCACTACCTCTCCAGGCATTAACATTACACCGTTATTGATGTACAAAATTTAACCGTGCATCACTTGCAAAATGTGCAATAAATACATAAAATGGGTGGATTTTGGGGATTTCCCCCCCTCTCCTGTATCTATGCTCAATGCATCTGGCAGAACATCTGTCACAGCCTGGTGACAGTGTAGCATTCAGGGAGACCTCGGCCTGCCATATTTACTCTCGTTGAAACAACGGGATTCAGAGACACATTTTGATTCAAGACGAGCAGCGAGACCTCAGTAACAAGTGTAGAAAACACAAATTGAGAACTATTTGTTGGAGATGGTCCAAATTGCTATTTTCCCTCTCAGTTGCCAGGAGGACTTCACCGACTAATCTCTCTCTATGTGTCTATTGTTATCTATCTGTCCGTCCATCCGTTCCCCCGTCCCATAATTCAGTGCTCACTTTCAACCATTATCTCGGCGCAGAGTGTGTAGGTGGTAGGGAGTACATGATGGCTGATTAAATAGTACAAGCAGCTCATACTAGGGGCATCATTAGTCATAAAAGGCCAATTCACCAACAATTAAAACCAGCTTCACTGACTTTAATGACGCCACGATGAGCTCCACCACTTTACGAGATGAAAGGAACCCAAGACCATTGAAGAAAATATGGAGGGGGAGATGGGGGGGGAGGTTGGGGAAGGGGTGAAGCTGGGGCTTCAAGGGCGGGTACATGGTTGGTGCTACATTTCTAGCCAAAAAATGATAGTCTGTGCCCATGTGTAATGGTGATGAGGACGGTGTTGGTATTCAGTATGGTGGCAAGGAAAAATATGGTGATGGTGTTCTTGTATGATATATTAAATCTGTTGCAGGAAAGGCAGTCATTTGATGATGTTCACATTCATTCTTTCCCTGTCAACGTCTTTTAGATTACATTAAATACACTTTAGTTATGGAGTTAAGCTTGTGACACGAGCCATTTGAGATAACATGACAGTGCATATTAATTTCAGTTTCGCCATGCAAATGCATGTAGGCTTGAAGATGTTGCCTATCCTCTGATACGTTGAATAAAGTCCACTCTACAATAAACACTGTCAAAGGGAATTGCTTCCAGCAATTGGTGTATTGGACATGAAGACCTACTGCTGCCCAGACCAAAGTGAACAAACACTGGGAGGGAGACCAAACCAACCAGTAGCCCTATATGAAAAAAGTCGCCCTGTCGTTCATTTGGCTATATTTGTAGTGATGACCTCATGATTGTTACAATAGAAGATAAGTTGTATAGTCCTGTCAGCAAGTAAGCATTTAAACGCAATTTGACTTTTTAGATTAACATTTTTCTAGACATGGACTGGGCATATAGCAACCACTGCTGGAATCTTAACATATTTATTATGAATGAATCTGCAACTGTGTCGAAATACCAGGTTTAAAAACAATTAATAGACATGCAAAAAAAAAAAGGATGAAAATTATTGGGTGCAGCCCTTAAAAGGAGATTGTATAACATTTCTGGAAAGAGGTGGGCCAATCGGATTGGGGCAGAGAATCAAAGCTCTAGTGGTGATTGGCACATCTGGGTGATGCCATTGAATGTGCTTTAGCAATCTTGTCCACTTACATACTCTAGAATGATGGTGCAATGCTGATGTGCCATCCTTGTCTTGATTAGCTTTTTGTGCAAACCTCTGCTTTTGCAAACGTCGTACAGGGCTTCTTTGGTTGTGCACTGCACTCAACGACATGCCATGTATTCTACGTTCTGTCTGTCTGATTCCTAGTCGACAGCGACATTAAGATCAGCAACCTTATATTACACTCAGTTTTTGGTGCCCATCAATTGTTCTATTTGTTCGTGTAAAACGTGTGGCATTTACATTGTGCTGTCTCTGTGACTCTTTCTACAAACACAAGTCACACAACTGGATTGCTCTGGTGTTTTTAATCTCTCTCTTCGCTCATTGTTTATGCCGTCATCATGTCTGCTTTCATCTCCTCTCATTGCATATCGATGGATCCTGAAGTTATGTGGTACAGTGTGGTATGTGAGAATTTTCCCTGATTTAGCATGCAGGGCCCGAGGAACAATGCCTTTCGATTAGACCCTGTTTTGTAGGAGAGGCAATGACATTGATTGGCCGAGGGAATGGGGATTGACATTGATTGGTCCCGGCTTGTTTGTGCGGCCAGGAAGTGATTTGCATAATGCAGACATTTGCAGTCTGCCGAAGCTCTGTACGTGGTGAACCAGGCCAGCATATAAAAACTTTGACTTAACAGTAGAAGAAGGGGACAGCTGAGGTGGAATGTACGCAATGTTGTCCTCTCTTATGTGCATTTAATCTCATCTTGCGTTCATTGAGATTGGGCTTTTGGTCAGATTCACTATTGAAGAGGATAGAAAAAGAGTGACAGAAATATCCAGTGGTCCCAGCGACAGCAAATTAAAAAAGGCATACAAATACAGTGATGATATAAGTTTGTCACAAGGCCAAAACATCACACAACGGAAGCAACAGTGAGTAAGAAAATGGATGAGACGGATTGAAAGGGGAGGGGGGAGCGAAAAAGAAAGAGGGAGTGAAAGGGAAGAGATGCCTGAGGGAGAGGGGAGACAATCAAGACAGGGAGAAAATCAAGGGGAGACAAAATAAAAGAAAGTAAGAGAAGAAGGCGGTGGGGGGGGGGAGTAAAGACGGGAGACAACAGCGAGAGTGCTGTGTCTCCTGTGTCTTTGTTTACTGTGACAGGGACAGGTGGAGGCTGACAGCAGGACCTTTACAGAGAGCCAGTTAAATAAAGAGGGGATGGAGGGATGGAAATGAGCAGAGAGACGTGAACAAAAGAAGGAAGGAGACTCTGCGACTAAATGCCAGTCCCCAAATGGCTGCCAAGCCTTCTGTTCCCTTCCTGCTCCGAGTTGTAGCGCCATGTGTTGATCAGCAGCATAGATCACGCCGGCGCCATTCATTCGACTGCCTCTTTGTTTCTTTGCATTACTTTTTGATAATAGTGTCATTAGCGCGGGCCGTGCACGGTGAGTTAGCGGGCGCACTATAAACCAGAGTTGACTTTTATATGTGACCTTACAGCATATGCATCCGTTGTAAAACATTTTTCAGCCGAAGCTCTACGGACGGGCGTCTCGACGGCTGTGAGATGGATTGCCCTGAGATTTAGTACCGACATTCATGGGTGCCCCTCGGATCACCACCGTGCCTAAGTATAACCTCGCAGAGCTGCCAGCGTGGCTGAGGACTCTTCGTCTGTTAGGTGGAAGATGTGAAACGATGTTAAACAAAACGACGTAAAGGATTAAAAAGTCCAATTTATGTTGTTTGGCAACATGTTACACATTTCTTAACTTGGTAAAATGAAGTTTAGAGGAATGGGAAGTGGGCATCTCTCTCTCTCTCCTCTCTCTCTCTCACAGACCATCCTTTGAACCCATGGGGTATTATGGGATTGTCTCAACGTGATTACAGAGGATCAGCCATATGAAAGAAACACAAAAAAAGGAAACAAGGATGCACACGCGAGCCGACGTGCGCATGCACGCACACATGTGCTCCCACGCAGATAGACTCGCGCTCGTCAAGCCAGGAAGTCCGGCCTTTCCGACGGGGATAATCCTGTGGCACCGAGAGAGGGTAAAGTTAGGAATAGACGATCCCAGACCCAGAAAAGCCGATTAGAGGCTGAGGAAAAGAAAAAAAAAAGAAAAAAAACAGGCAGCGCGAGAAGGAAAAGGAGAAACAAGTAGCAGAACGCCAAAACCAAGCCAACCCTGACACAAGAGGTCGGCTATGCCTTATGGCTCAGGAAAACAGAAAGGAAAGGGGATTGGATACAGAGCACTAGGACAGATTGGAGGGAGAGAGAAGAGAGTCCTGCAGGGAGACGTAGAGTTGATGAAGATGGGAGGGAGGTATGAGGAGAGAGGTTGATGAAAGGAGATAAAGAACTGAGACAGAAGGGGAGAACGGGAAAGGAGATAATCATGGGATAAGGAAGCTTTAGAAGATGAGGAAGAGAGGGAAAGAGACTCTGATAAATTGACAGACATTGAATATTATCAGAAATAAATGGGGGAATAAAGTGAAACCAGCTGGGTGCGTATACGCTTGTCACTCTGCTCTAGTTGGTTTGTCGAGAGCGCTCTTTCCCCATATTTCCCCCCGTCAGTCTCTCACACACATTCCACGTTGCGTCCTCATCCGTGACCAAAGACATACAGGAGCTCCCCGATATCGACAGAGAGACATCGAAAGCCAAAAGATAATGACCACGAATAATGAAAGGAAAGAAGGGAAGCTTCCGGATACATGAGGGGATGTCCTTATTTCTATCATACCTCTGAACTTTATTAATAAATCGCTTTAAATTGTTTTATTGACCCCAACACACACTTATGACTTACTTCTACATACAGATGATTTAGACAATGAATATGTTGATGTTATGTATTTGTGAAGTATTCGGTTTCCACTCATTATAGTTGTATTGGTACACACACAGGAACAATAGTTTATCCTCATAATCTAGAAACACCCCTGCCTTTTACTGTCTCTTTCTTGCTCTTCCCCACCTCTCTCTCTCTCTCTCTCTCTCTCTCAATTAATCCCAGGGCTGGAGAGGTTGTAGAGTTGGTATTTCCACCCAGTGATAAGGGCCTTTATAGAATGAGTCTGACACTGGAGGGGTCATAATTTAATGGAAGCAATAAAACACGACTACCAGCACACAGACACACACACACACAATAGTAAAATGGTGTGCAGATACAGTGCCAGCAGAGATGGATGGATGGGTGAAGCTGATAAGTCCTTGAAACATAGACTGAGCCGGATAGATTGGATATAGAAAGACTGCATTATGAGTTCCAGGGAATTTGTTCGCCCTTTCCATCAGCGTGGAGTCAGCTGATCTACATTCAGATCGGAGCTGAGGTCCGCGGCTGCATTCGTCATTTCAATCGGAAATGCAAGATTTGATTTAATGGCGACGGCATTGTTGTCATGCGTCCTCACTCGTCCTCAAAATCGCCCTTTTGTGTCTTCAGAGTTGTATTTATTAATATATACAATAACCTCCATTCAAGTTCGTTCATTTTGTGAAGCATGGCCACTTCCAGGAGTGGTTTTAAGCACATAACCGAAAGGACAGGATGATAAGGCTGTGCATCTAGGCCACTTCCTTGTGCCCTGATGTGATTGGATGATAAATACTGCGACAACACATATAGCGATACGTAGGAGAAGCTAATGGAGGTTTCTCAATAGAAACCCTTATCTGTCACTCAGTTTTTCTTTGTTCGAGCTGCCGACGTACATAACAGCATATTATCACTTTTCAGCTGTACTTTTTCCCAAGTACAAGTCTGCTCTTTATATGATGGATTCATATCATAAAATCAGATTTTGATGCAAGTGTTGTCATCATTGTTTCAAATGTGAACTTGTATGGAAACCATGCCATCATACTCATGTAGACCCTTGTCTTTATGAGATGAGACACAGTCTGCCAGTGGGCTCCTTCTCATAATATTAAACATAACATATGACTTCCATATGTTATGAAAAGCATATAAGGAAGACCACAATAGTGAGAGGGAACCATCACACACCCTTTTTAGTAGCTTTTCTACGGGTACATTTAGACAAGATTATGTAGGTGTTCTCGGATGGGAAAATGCTGAGAATGAGATTGAAGAGTTTTATATAGCGTACCCAAAGACGCTTTACAAAAAACACAAAACAAAGTGCAGGTGTTTCTCTTTGTGTTTAATTTTCTTTCTAGTTTCCTAGATCGTAGGAGTAGGTATGAGGAATGGATTCAGGCAACAGCCAGTATGACACCTGTTTGTCGGGGTGGGGGTGGAGGTTTGGAGGGTTGGAGGGGGAGGGCAGCAAATCGAAGTGTCATGAGGATATTAATAGAGACAAGATTTGGTCACTGACTGCCACAGCAAATTGGCTGGGAAAACGCAAAGCCAGGCTGTCCAAAACAGGTTTATCCAATGGAAACTGCAGCCTGGGTAGATTGTAAACAGCTGCTGGGATGCACATCTTTTTGATGCCACCAGAGCCGACAGGCAGAATGAGATGTGTTGTTGACCAAGCATAGCAAAAAAGGTAAATGGAAATATGTGGGGGGGTTTTTTGCAAGTGTTTGAGCTTTAGACTGAGAGAAAGGGAGAGAGTTTATGTATCAAGTATCAAATAAAGTTTGTGACAAAGCTACAGTAAATATTCTTTCAGCCCCACACGACGAAAAAGCAATTTCATCTCTTACGGTTTAAGGCAATTTAAGCTGAGGAGAGGGGAAAAAAAGAACGCGAGTAATATTAAGATGACGTAGGGAAATGTTGGAGAAATAAACTCCAAAAGTAGGAAAACGAAATCACAATGGTGAGGGGGTATAACCAGGGATGCAAGGGAGCTTAAAATACGGAGTGCAAGAGTGCGGTGTAAAAAAAAAAGAAGAGGAAAAAAGATAAGGGGATAGACGGAGACAGAGGAGCAGAAGTATTGATATTTCCAGCATAAACACTCGTCCTAATGGACCCCGAGAGTCGGAGCGGGAGATCGATCAGAAGACAGAAGTCTCTGCAGACGTATGGAGGGAAAATATACCTCTCACCTGCTGTGGTGGACGGCAGGCAGCGAAGGGATGGGGGGTATGGAGGGAGAAGATTAGGAGATGGCTAGACGCAGTGGGGATACAGAAAGAAGGCCGAGACTGAATCCTAATGCACAAAATGTATTTTTCATGAGAGCGGAATCAATAGTGATTTGGAGTTTTCTCTTAAGCTGGAATGAGCCGAGTCCGAGCGTACGAAGAGGTAGGCTATCTGGAGATAGAAGGAGAAGAGGAAAGGAGTAAAAAGAGGAACGAATAAATTGGTGGATGGATGGATGGATAACCGGAGAGATAAATGACAGCAGACGGTTAATTGAAGGAAGTTCCTGGAATTGGATGTGGGAGGACGGAGTGAGCGGTTGGTTTCAGAAAAAAGGAAAAGAGAAGCTCAGGTGCACCAAAGAAAAGTTTGAAATGCCGTTTTAAAGATTCTGAGCTTCCATTTGGGGTCAGTTGAAAATAGAAAAATCATGATTGAGTTAAGATTATGATATTGAGTCATACAGACAAAACCAAATCTGATCCGTCACCTCTGGTTATGGTTTGATTAAGCTTAAGAGGATAAACGTCTTTGTTAAAGTATGTAACTAAACCCCTAGAGTTTAGTTAGAGTGCCTCTACCCTGGAAATGACAAAAAACCTCCACGAAAGTGAAGAAAAAGTATCATTATGGGTGTATGCTAGCGATTAGCATAAGCGGTTCACAGGCTAATTGAAAGTCTAAGCTTCTCTTCACAAATGCTCCTCCATTGGTTTATATCGGCAGTGTGAGGAGAAGGGGGTCATCACCTGGCTCCAGATCAGCTAATAGCAAAATTCTATTGCATATTTATAACATGTTTAAACTTTGCATTAAAATGTCAACATTAGGATCTGGATCCGTCAGCAACACTACTAAATACCTTTATACGTTTAAAAAAAAGTTTGGGGGTTTAGTTAAAGCAATAGTAAATGCTTTGGAAAACCTTCTAAATTGTTGGGTTTTTGTTTGACGGATGAAAAGATCGATACCACTCTTTTATTTGGACACCGGTTCAAAAGTGATCTAGTGATGTCATAATTCGTGAGCTTTAAAGATTTCAGTAGGCATATCATAGCTTTGGAGAGCCAGACTGTTTGTATTCACCCATTTCTGTTTTTATGCTATGCTAAGCTAAGCTAATCGACTTTTGGCTCCTAGCCACGGTGAGAAATAGCTTGCAAATTTGTGTCGACCATTGTTCACCTCGCCAACTGAATCGCTATAAAAACAACCAGGTAGCTTCACACCTGAGTGTGTGTTTGTGTGTGTTTGAGTTTATTTTAATGTCTTCACACCTCTACCTAACGTGGAGGAGTAATCTGTGTCCTGCAGTGTGTGAACGTGTGTGTGTTTGTGTGTGAACGTGTGTGTGTTTGTGTGTGAACGTGTGTGTGTTTGTGTGTGTGTGTGTTTGTGTGTGTGTTTGTGTGGGTGTTGTTCTTCACATGTGAATCCACACAGCAGCACATTCACTATCACGCCGACTGTATTCGAAATAATGAACAAATCACGAAAGTGACTTGCACACAGTACTATTTGTACACATCAGCTCACACACACACGCGACAGAGCCAGACGGTCTCTTATTCCTTTTTATGGCGGCACCTGAGCTTGGCTTTAAGTACATATTTCATGCCACATTACCCCCCCATGGCAGCAAACGAGTAGAGGAAAGGGGGAGACTGGGGGGGGCTGAGAGACAAAGCAAGCCAGTAGAATGCTGACTCCTTTCTCTGTCGGCTGCACTTCTGCCTCTACATCCCCCTTTTACCTCTTCTGTCTTTTTTCCGTCGCCCTCTTATCTTTATCCCCCTGTTTCCTCTGGCTTAATATTTTTTAATGTTCGGGAACCAGAATGGGTCACAGACGTGTTCCTGCTGGCTCCCCACATGACAAGAGTAGTGATATGTTTTAATGAGCCTGGGACCCAGGGCAAGATTTGGGATTTCTCATTTGGGTCTTACGCTGGAAGAAGCCTACGTCTACCATTAGCCGCTCGCCACTTTCACACTTGAAGTGTTGGACTCCATTTCCTCCATTTCATCAACTCCGTCTTGCTCTCGGTGCTTGCTTTATCCGCAAAACACGGCAACGGCTTGGCGATTGTGACGTCGCTCTTTTCATTAAACTAATTATTTTACACGGGTGTCCCAAATGGAACAGTGTACTGAGGCGAATAGACGTCTCGCTTAAATTTAACATCCAGTTGTTATTTATTTATAATGTTTTGTTGTTGCACTTATTAACATTTAACTTGCCTTTTTTGGGGTTCAGTGAACTGAAGCCATGGTGGGAAAATACTCCCCACATCGCAACACCGCCAGACGTCTGCAGAGTCAGAAAAGAGCACCGGGGGCTGACGACTTCTTTGGGTGGACGCCACATGTGTTCTCATGCTTGCTGAAAGAAGGCAAAGTCCTCCGACTATATGGCTTTATTTCACTGTTCAGTAAACCCCACTGCCAGTGCTTATTTTAAAGGTTTGAGAAACTGTGGCCTGACCGTATATGCATTTTGCATGCTAAAATCACTGCAGTGATGTGAAACACAATGCCCACATGGTGTGCTGGTATTTTAATATTTAAAGGTTTAGATCAGGCTGGGAATTGGCGGAAAGCATCTTCAGTGATGCGTAAAATAATACATTCATTGTAACACAATTAGATAAAACAGTAGTCAAATGCTGTTTTTACCTTTCAGCGTTTGGACATTGAATCAGGAAACGTGTCTAAAATGTTCTTAAATTTCTTACTATTTTTTTCAATTCTTATTCTTATGTAGAAAAAAAGTAATGTCTTGGGATTACTGATGTTATGCAGTGTAGATGTATTGTTAAATGATTGCTTTCAAGCTTTCTGATGTGTTGAAAAAGGTGCAGTTATGTTGCTTTAGGACAACAAAATATATCAGTAAAATACCATTACTAGGAATATCTAATTCAACATAAACATGAAAAAATGAGGTTGAAGACGAGTTGAGTAACACAGTATCTGTTGGGTTCTGCCGGCTGATGAAGAGGTATCCCGAAGCCTCGGGCTCTCACTGTCTTTAGTCAGATAAATGGCTGCGGTTCGTCACAATGAAAGGATCGGGAAGTCGATATGCACGACTGCTCGGACTTTTTCATAAAACATTTAACGAGACTATAAGCCGGTACCTCGGTAACCTTTACAGTGACCTCTCACTGTCTGATGAAGCTCATAAAATAAGGTTTTAAAATAGCACACATGTGAATGTTGACACACACAGACACACACACGCACACACAGAGGGAGGAACATGCAGGGTCAGTGGATGAAAGGATGTGTCTCAAAGGTCATTAGGGACCATTGTGTATCAGACCTTTATTAATGAGGAGTGAACTGTTTCAGTGTGAACAGGGTCAAATGTACAATTATTATCGATCAAAGCATTCTATTTTGAGTTTGACCTCAAGATTTAATTTCAATCGATGCCGTGTGTTGCCAAAAGAAAATTATGAATGCAATATAAGCAGTCAATAAGTACTGTAATGCAATAAGCGGGACGCTGCAGCTATATCTGTGCAACGACATTCTAGTCCGTACTAAAGTCACCAGCCAGAAATAAAATGAGGAATTAATGGAGGTCAGCATTTGAATATGCAGCTAAGCATGGTGTCTAATGTTGCAGCAGTCAATGGGCATCATTCACCAACTTTCTGACATTCACCAATGTTTTCTTATGATTGCTTCATTACATCTTTCAAAGTTATGGAAAGAAAATATCTGAAAAACACATGTATGTTTTACTACACTTTGTCTATTTACGTCTGCATTTTACTACATAATTCACCAAAAGTTAGCACTAGATCATACAATATTTGCATGTTTAAACTTAAATATTTCTATAATACTAAAGAAAAATGATCAGTACAGTACTATTACAGTAATGTAAGTATTAAACCGGTGACATTTTAATGCTGATATCTATTAGTCATCATGTTACCCTCTAGTGACTCCCCTTAACTGAAGATGACATGCACATATAGGTACTTTGTATTGCACTGTAAACAAAAATAGTCCTCAACTCTCACTTTGAAATTGACCTCCGATGCCGTGTACACCAAAGAGCCTGAATCCTTATTTGTGTATTCTGGGTGCAGATGATTAATTATCCACACACAGGCTTTAAGTTCTGAATCATAATATTTGAGTTGGTGGTTTAATAATTGTGGCACACTTAGGCCTGCCCATTTTTGTGTGTTGGCAATTGCAAAAACAAAACTTTCATTAACTTCCAAGAAATAAAGTAATAGTTTGACCTCATAGCACCTAATAGCTTTTGCACAATAAGAATGTCGATGGTCACACCAGTAAGTTTGACTTACACGACGCTGCTATAACAAAATGGAACAACATGCTTTGTTTGCTGATTAATACATCACATTTGGGGCTACGGGAAACTTTCAATCACCTCACTCCACGAAGCACACGACATGGGTCAGTGAAAATGTGTGTTTTTTTTGCTGTTGGAGTTTAATTAATTAAAGGACATTATTATAGCAACTTTATATTGTACTACTTTATAGTATACTACAGTTTTTACTTTATCACAGACATAAAATAATGGTAATTCCAACTTAACTTAATGCTTAGTGAGGGTGTTCAGGTTTGTTTACATCAACAATGATTGTAAAAAATTAAAAATAAAAATAAAATAAGTTTCTAAATGGTTGTAAACTTTGTTTTTCTTTGGGAAGTGGACAAGTCTTGTAATGCAATGCCAAATTAACATACCACACTTGATAGACTTCTATCAAAGTTTATGACATTAAATGTCCATTGTGTCTTTTGTAATCATAATCACAATTATCAGTAAAGCATATGCATGGATTTTGATGAACAGTGTTTACAAATTAGGAAAACTGTGTGTGTGTGTGTGTGTGAGAATGTTTACCAGCCTTGAGAAGTAATAGTGTTGATTTACGAAAGCCTCTTAAGTCCAATTTGGATGATTTGTGTGTTTTCACATCAGTCGACATATTATGCGCTTCTCTCCATGAACACGTTGTAGAAGTTCGATAACTTCTTCCTTTGAAGTTTAAACAACCCTGTCGGTTAAACTCACCTACATCGTCAAAGTAAACGCAAAGCGACATAACTATAATTTCCCTGCTTGCACACATTTTTTTGCTTGTCCCCGTAGCTTTTACTGTTACAGTGGCTCGGTAATAGTCTCTAGGCTGTTGTGGTGCATTATGGCCTGCCATTCTTACAGGTCAGCCGAACAGGAGAGGAAGAAACATGGCCTGGAAATACAGACAAATTTCCCCTGTGACCTGCTGATGGAGGCCCAGACACACTGTGGGCTGACGCAGTCCTTCATCTGTGGAGGCATTTGATCTCCATCAAAAGAAAAGATTCCGGCGATCTAACAAAGCACAAAAGTATTATATCCACACTATAATATAACATAACGTGGTAAACCGAAGCACAGCTGCAGAACACATGGAGCTGAAGAGATTAATGCATTTACTCCTTATGAGTCAACAAAACAAATAAAAATAATAATACTTAATAATAATAAACCTTTTTTGTGCAAAGTACTTAATGCAGAAAGCCTGTATGGATTTATTGTGGCAAATTGGGCTTTTGTCCATTGCTGCATATGTATTTATTATATTGCTAAATGGGGGAAATAAAGAAATACATTCTCGAATGCTCATTAACAGTATACGTTGTCTTTCAATATGAAAACATCCTTCACCCACTCATAAACATTTCAGTGAAGTTGTGTCCCACTTTTTGAATCACGTTGAAACAAGTCTGCAGGTGAGATGGAATAATTAATTCTATAGGCTTTTGTTATTTTGCCTTGAATGAAGGGAACTTTCAAAACCTGAATCACGTTGCAAAATCCAGCTGGAAGAAACATCACACCACCTTGATATTGTTTTTGCAGAAAGGAAATTGACAACAGTTTAAAAAAAAATACTTAAGTGAAAATGCATCGGGAGTGCCGTCAAACTACTTTTATTTTGGCGACAAATCGTCCATTTATTCCTGCGCTGGGTGTCGTTTTTTTTCATGCTCGGGGAAATGGAACTGTGCTGACCTCATTTTCTCTCGGTTTAATGGATGCTCAGGATCTGTGTCTTTTATGTCTTTTAGGTAGATACTGGTCTTACTGTAGATACTGATTTGTGCGTGTAAGCGAGAGTTCTCATGATTAGCAGAGACCTTGGTCTGCATAACTGGCTTTTTGTTGGGAACCGAAACCCGGTTCCAAAGTGAATTTAAAATGCCAAGAACTGGGTTCCTGTTTCCCGGCCCCTGTCATCCCACTCTGTCATCCCACCCTCATTCTCCGTCTCCTCTTCTTGTCTCTCCTCCCACAGACGTTTGTGTCCGTGTCCCATCACCACCACTATATGTAACGACTCTCTCCGAATCCCGTCTCATCCTGTCTCTTCCCCGCAATACATCTGTTTATCACACTTCCTCTCCTTTCTGTCCCTGTTTCAATTTCTCCCTGCTATTTCTGGTTATATTGCCCAATCTGTCCTTCCTAATCATCCCCATTCCTCACTCTCAGTCTCGTTCTCAAGTATAGACAAAATCCCCCCTCTCTTTTTCCAACAGCAAGTCATTAACTTCCATCCCAGGCTTCTGAAAGATTTTTGCACAGTAATGGGCTCTGTTCTGTGTGCCAGGGCTGCAGAGATGTGTAAAGTAATTACTACTGAAATATCCATCCCACTGTTGACTCCTTTGAGAGAACGTATTAGTTCCCCCCGTTTGTTTCAGATTTATTCCGGAGGCCGACTATTATTTCCTTGCTCCCGATATTGTTGAAAACTTCATGTCCCTCCTGTTATTTACAAGTTATTTTCTCCCTCTTCTCATATCTTTTTAAACAATAACGACAATGAACTTACAGTAATAGTTACATTCCGTCACTTTTTGGAGAGATTGATGAGTAATCGTAGTAGGTCTGTATGATCTAGTAGTAATCCACTTTTGCTAGTTATTATATTTAAATATATCATAAGAACTCTTTAACTAAAGGACGAACAACATAGCAGACAGTGCCGACTAAATGACAGAAGAGAAGCAAGAAAATAACGATTTTCACGAATTATGCATTTTTATTAAAAAAAAACAATATAAGAGAAGGGAATGGAAATTTAGGTACAGAGCCACCAAAGCTGATTTATTAGCTCTGGCTGAGCAGGTATTGGCATCTGTGATTCAAGGTGTGGGAGAAGCAGGTGTTAAATGTACTGCACTGTTGTAGGCATGACAATTGTTTCTATTCATAGCAGGCATTGTCAGCGTGGTAGAGTTGGGCTTGCCAATACCATCTGATAGCGATCCAAGAGAAGGCAGGAGATGCCAATATCTACATCGCTGTTTCAGTATATCTGCCAGAGAAAGAGATTAAACATCAACATTTTAATAATAGATTTGGTCCTCTTATACTAACAACCAGGTCGTTGACAATAGGAGAGGCCACTGTGGGGAAGATACAGATGTTGATTGCGCCACCGAACCACAACAGAAGAACAAAAAGGCACAATTATATTTTTCACGATTTCTCTTATGGAGCTGCCTCACGTAGGACTCAGGACTTAATTGGCAGTGTGCATTCAAATTAACTGCAAATGTGCTCTTTGACACAATCTGCATTAGTAATAACACATGTGATGAAGCAAAATTGCTCTCGGGTGCCTTTTAAGGAGATTACAGCGTAGAATCTCATTGAAAAATGTACATGTATGTATTTAAAGCAGTGGCCGTGTTTAAGGCACAGTCGGCGATCCAAACAAAGGCTGAAACAGTGTTTTACATGTTATCCGATGCTGTAAAATGTTCATTTACATTTGCGTTCGTTTGTAACTGCAGTAAATCTGGTCCATAAACCATATTTTTCATCTATACCAAACATTTTCACCAAGAAGCTACTTCCTCAGAAGTTTTCCCCATCCACGCAGGATATTAGTGGCTGCCAAGTCAACACAAGAGTGACCTTTTCAATTTGATGAAGTCTTAAGGCTCACATTGTCTGTCGGTGGTGAGGGAATGCAATATCTCTATCAGAGAAGGACAGTATGACATTCAGCGATTAGCGTTTTTGTTAACACCGTAAATTGATCGGACCAAATTCCAACGTAAATACCAAAAAGCGAAGAAAAAAAGATCGTACAATTTCAAATTAGTTTAATCAATTGTGTTAATTCATTCTTGAGTTTTTTATTTCATTTTAGTTGTGATTATTTTAACGATGCTTATTTCAAGCACCATCAATGGAGTCAATGGGTTGTCACTTTTCGGAAGCTGACTAGTCTTCTTAGCAAACCCTCCTGCTTCCGTCTTGCACTGCCGGTCTACACAGTGTGGTTCAAACGTAAGGCATTTATATATTTTATCACATCATCCATTGAACTGAATGAATTATTAAGTTGCGATGAATATTGTATGAGTGACAAGTGTTTGTGAGCTTGTCGCCTGAATTTGGTCCTTAAAAATGTTGCACTCAGCAGCTGTTTGACATGATTGTGAGCGGTTTCAGGCCTTGCTTCCCAAACAGCAACGCAAGGAAGCTTTTACATACATGGTAAATATTCTCTCACAGTGTTTGTAGCGACCACCTTCCATTCAGATTTTCATGGTGTTGAATGACAGTTGGCGTATTTCCATTTGTTTTTGACATTTGATGTATGAAGGATTAGTGATTTTACCGTTCAGAGTTGACAACCATTTCCCAGAATGACGATATCTGCTTTCAAAGCACTATTAGAGATGACATAATAACGTGCCGCTTACGTCAGTAGCACTCACTCACTGCATCAGTAGAACCAATCAACATTATTTCACTTCCCAACGGTCCACTCGCTTTTTCCCTCTTTTCATGAACCATTTTTCCTGTCCGTTCAACTGGGTATTAATTATGTCTGCTGTTGTAAATTCAGACGAATAGGCAGAGTTACACACTGTAGGGCCGTTAGTTGAGACTGCAGCCAACTGAAGAATGAACCCTGCTCTTCAACATATTTCCTCCTCAGGCTTTTTAATGCGCAGACCATTTTATATGGTCTAAGTCTTATAACTGTCTGGTATTCTGCTCATGTCTCTCCTTTCTGTGTCTTTGTCTCTCTCTGAGACACACTCAGCCAAACACTCTGGTTCTCTTACATTTCCACCATTAAAACCTTTTATTATCCTTGTTAATCCCTCTTGCACATGTCCAGTGTTAGGCTGTGAGATGGAATTGAACGGATCTGTTCACAGACCTTCTTTTCTTGTCCTGCGCCGTTCCTGGCATGCCCTTTGAAAGAGCCGAATTAGCTTTCCCCTGTAGCAGCAACGAGTCTGGCTCTTGTCCCTTTCAGTCTCTCTTTCTACCGTCAAATAACCCACTTTGCTGCTCAGCGTTGATATTATTACACTCCTTTTCAGCTGGATTTAACACTGAAGTCAGGGTATGTCGCTCTGGTAAGACTGTGAAAGGAATTCTGGGAACGTGGACAGTCCCATTTCCTCTTCAACTCGGACAATAAAATCATTTGAAAAGACAAAAGTGCAATCAGAGACTGAATTAAAAGTGAAAACGAGGGGGGAGGGGGCTATCGGAGCAATGAAATAGAAATAAAATTTACATGACAGGATGTGAATGGACAGAATTGGTTGAGTTTTATGTGTTCCATTACAGTTACTGCTTTCCCCTGTAAGAAAGTTGAAATGCTGTTTTAGGCAACTTTATAAGAACTTTCTGAGGGGGAAAGACACAGAGAGATGGTGAATATGGTATACATTTTTATCTATCTTTTTCAACTGGATTTACGTCCCAGTTTCGTGAACACGATCACTCAGGAATGCCTTTAGGGAGTATTTTTTCTCCAAATTTGGCAAGAAACTCTGTCACTTGGACAGGGTGAATTGATTAGAATTTAGTGGTCAAAGGTTTCTGGCCATAATTCAATACTATTATATGCTAATTATGACAATTTCACATAAATGTCTAAAAGGATAAAGTGATGAATCGATTACATTTTGGACAAGCATTGATCCAAACTGCGACTTGACAAGTTGGCGGAGGCGTACAGCCACCAGACAGTATTTCTAGTTACAAGGTTACTACGTGGAGGTTTATTCAAAGATTATGAGTTGTATTCAAATGGATATGGAAAGTTTTTATTAATAGGCTGCTATTTACTTACTTTTCAGGGTCACCCGTAGTCGCTTTGTTAACTTTGTCAGCATTTCTCAGGAGCATATATCTCATGTTTCAAGTGCTTGTATTCACACAGACAAGTTACATGACGCTGAAGTTTTTGGGGAACTTCCTCCAACGGACTGCAGTCTAGAGTGCAGCTGCACGCCCTCCAACAGACGGGGTGTGTTTGTGTAAATGTGTCGGCTTGTGTACTGGCTTTCATGCAGCTGTAGCTCCACCATCAAAGAGCTGCTGTACTTGATGCCTATAACACGCAGGTTTGAGTTTTCAGCAGGCAGGTTTTGAGTCGACCTCGGGGAAAAAAAGATCCCTTATGCTGAACTGACTGACAGCCCCTCTCATGTCCCATTTCGGGCTCGGCGACATCAACACGACACACACACACACACCTCCTCAATTTGCAAATTATACCGTATACCTCCGCTGTATGAACTAGGAATGCATCCTTTTATCTGAGTGACAGCCTGGTTGCTCTTGTATTCTCTCTCTTCTCTCTCTCTCTATTTCCCCCCTCTCCCCCTCTGCCTCTCTCCTATTTTCTCCATACAGCCAGACAGTATCAGGTGAAAGACGAGGTCAATTATAGATTCACACCTCAAACCTTAAGAGCGTGATCAGGCGTTCACCGTGTGCCTCCTCTGGAACTAACACTGTGGGCTGCCCAAAACTCTCCAGCCGAGTTGGAGTGTTTGAAGCTTAATATTCTCTCTGTACGTAAAGACACACACACAAACACACACACACACACACACACACACACACACACACACACACACACACACACACACACACACACACACACACACACACACACAGACAAACATGCACATACACACACACACACACGCACACACACGCACACACAGACACACACAAACACAGACACACACAGACACACACACAGACAAACACACACATACACACACACACACACACACATACACACACACACACACACACACACACAAACACACACAAACACACACACAAACACACACACACACACAAATGAACACACACACAAACACACGCACACACAGACACACACACACAAACACACCCAAACACACACACATACACAAACACGTGCACACAAACACACATACACACACACACACACACACACAAACACACCCAAACACACACACACACACAAATGAACACACACACAAACACACGCACACACACATACACTCAAACACACGCGCACACACACACGCCCGCACACACACACACCCACACACACACACTGTAGGGCAGTTGAGGTCACTTTTGTACTGTGGCCAGCCTGCATGTGACATCGTCATAGTAACTGCTTCACAGTATACCACAGGGAGGAAGAGGGATCATCAAACAACCTGTGGTTTCTCTCATATTCAGTGAAAAATACTAACTTTGTGGTCAAGTAGGCCTACATTATATTAAATTAACTTTCATAATGTCTACATTGTAATTTTACAATCCAGAGATTACTAGTAAGATATATACACATTTCATTGATATAATAAATGAACAATTTTCAACACTGAAGGCGGGAGACTTTGAAACGGAGGTGCTGTGTGGCTGGGCTAGCTCTGGTGAAACGTACGTTTCTGCCTTAATATTTGACATTTGTGATGATTTGAGTCCGTGTGACAGTTTGACTTGATGCAGTATAACTTCTATGACAGTTTATATTTACGTTAATATTAGTTTTAATCACATATGCTAAACTCTGGGTAAGATGGGTAAACTAACGTGACCAGATTAAAATCAATGCCGTTCACACATAGCGTATTAGCAATGCAGGGCAGCGCCGCTAACTTTTGATTCACCAAATTAGGAACTAGCTAACTTCAAATTTATATGCTTGGTTATTTAGCTCTGCTAAATTGCTTTATTTAGGGGATCACTTTATTAAGTGGAGCTCCGCTAATTTGATTAATTTCACTTCTATTAAACTGAAGGACTAAAAGTTGGGAGATGGAGACATTCGTGAAAGTTTGAGTTTGGATCTTCTGGAGATTTGGACAGCTAAACTAATAACAAATTAAAGCATTTTTTTTGCGTTTTCATTTGCGATTGATAAGAGCCTGAAGTTGTTCAACTACATAACAACAACACAACGTGTTGTGTTGTGTTGTTGTTGTGGACGGGCCCGTGCCGTTAGCGTGGCTTCAGTTGGTGCACCACCACTGATCAGGAAATAGGCAGGGTTGTGACGAGATTTAAGAGAAAGCAGAAGCTGTAAATGGAGGCAGTTATTTGCATCAGGACTCATTGTGTTGCAGGTTGAGAATGAATCGTGGGTTCATCTGAGGAGCCTTGCTGGTGCGTTTCTTTGATTATAATTCAGTTGACTTTAATTTATGGAGGAAACTGGGATCGGTGGCGGGATTACAGGATGCATAATGGCTGCAGGACCTTGTATTTATGGTGGTTATTACAGACCAGTTGAATAATCTGAACAGAATTATTCAAGGCCGAAACCTCCATTTCCAGTTGATTCTGACCTTGTGGGAGACGTAAACAAAACAAACACAAAAAAATGTGTTCCAGGCCCACAAAAGCACTTAAATGCCATCATGAAATTGGCAACGGCTCAGGATTTGACACCTAATATCGATCACCTTGTGAGAATGAAACATTGCTGTAGTGATATTGAAAGATATTAATCATTGTGCAAAATGTTTTCAACGAAGTAGCTAAAATAATCTGTGTCCAACTTCAGTTCAGTGTGTAGATGAAGTGCGGTCTGTCAGTTGTAATGGCAGTGAGTAGAAGACAGTTTAGAGATGACTGAAATTGAACTTAGTTTACTTAAGAAGTCTCGAGCTATCCATCATTTTCACTAAATGCATTGTAATTGTGAACGTTTTAGAACGTGCTCCTAATTTATAGGTGATTATGCAATAGATCCTCATACTGGCTTACTGAGCACGAACCCATTACATGAAATCTGACGAGATGGATTTTAGTATCATGTGTGACATTCAGCTGGGAAAAAAGTGAGTCATAATATTATGTTGTTTAAATCACCTGAGAAGAAGTTAACATCCCACCATAAAAATATTGCACATGTGTTTATGAATCTGGTATATTTCTTATGCTCAATAATAAAAAACAGATATATTATTCTCCACCAGACCGACATAAGTGGGAGTGGAGAGAGAGTGGACGAGGCTCTGTTACAGTCTCACTGTGAGATGATCACAGGGAAATATAATTGGCAGAAAATGTATTCCAAAAGTTTATACAATATATATATTAATATATATATATAGAGAGAGAGATAAAAAAACTTTTTTGTCTTTCTTCATTTTGTGGCTAGTCAAATATTTGTCTTTGCTAGACCCTACACATCATCATATCTACTGGGAATACTAACAAAAACATGTCAACGCATGATTGACATGAAATAAAAATGAAAACAAAAATACAGATACATTCTGCAAAATACTGTAGTATCATGCAAAAGCAATTTGAGTTTACCGAAGTTAAGCTTCAAGTATCTGTTAGGGTATATTTGCAATATTGAATCTGCTCATGATTTAACCAGTGAAATCCATTTGGAATAATTTACCTTCGATTGAATCACATTTATTCCAGTTCGGGATGTCTTTTTAACAAAAAAAACAAGCCTTCTGACAGGAGACATTGTAGCTGTTGAATTCATGTGCACGAGTTGTTTACTGGATTTGGAGCAGAAGGACATGCAGGCAGATGAAAGAAAACAAATGAGCAAGAAAGCAGTGGGCTTTTTATCTTGGGGAAATGAGGGGGATAAAGGACGATCACACAGCTATGATAATTCCTGGGGAATACGTATGGTGCCGTTGTCCAATGCAATGTCTCCATGTGATCATGTGACGAGAATATACCAAATTCTGTCAGGAGTGGAGCGCATATGGAAGCCTTTCAAACATGAGAGAGAGAGAGAGAGAGAGAGAGAGAGAGAGAGAGAGACTATAACGGCACAATACCACAGTATGCTTATCACTTACCCAATTACGTGGGATTGCAAAACTAATCTACAACTCTATTAAAACAAGAGACCCTACAGCTCGGGGTTAAACAAAAACAAATTACATTACCCCCGACACACACACACACACACACACACACACACACACACACACACACACACACCTTATGCACTGTGCCATTCTGTCAACGAGACTTGTTCCCATTCACCCAGATCTCCTTTGAGATTTTTGATGAGCAGCCGTGCACCGAGTGTAAATCAGCTATATGGATATGCAGTTGCTCTTTAAAAAGTCTCTTTTTCTTTTAACTTCCCAGCTTGATCAAACATCAATTTGATAGAAAAGCCAGGGCAGTGTTTCCCACCCCCATTCACTCCCAGGAAAAAAAAGTGCGAGTGAGGCTCTATTTTAGATTCACATTGAGAATCAAAGTCACAAAGGGTTCCCCCCCACACACACACACATCACATCATTACAATGGGATTCAACTCTAAAGAAAGCTGAAAATCTTCATTAATACTATATTCGTATCTGTGATTGAAATGACATCTGTTCATGTAAACTCCAAATAACATAACAAACATGATATATTTATTGTTTTGTACTTGGTGTAATAAGATGTGTTCTAGTCCATTCATCCTGAAAAAAATTAGAAATGTACACATATAAGTCCCAATTAAAAGAAAAAAAGGCTGATTTTCTTCATCATCATATACGTATATGACATATGTATATGATATTACTATATTATTCTATTTCCTAAATAAAAACATCATGACACAATTTTCAAAACTAAGCTTTTTTGTAGAGCTCAGTTCGATACAAAAGCAATTATCCAAGTTTTCCCCATTTTGACTCTTTTCCTTCCTGCTCATTAACTAAATGAGCTCATTTGCTACAGAACTTGATTCATTGCTTTGTGCTTTGGTGTCTCACTTTACCTAAGTGACAATCATTTTCTGCCACCACAACCTTTTTGTCCGGGGTCAACATCGTTTCTTTTTTTCTTCTCACTTCTCTGTCAGTCTCCCTCCCTTCCACCACTGTGACCTGAAATCCCCAATGGCCTTTTTCTGTCTTTTCCTCCCTCTGAATCTGTGCGTCCTTCTCTTTTCTCCAGCCCTCTTCTGCGACCCTTGACCCCATCTTTTCGAAAGTTGTTTGAAGTCCAGACTCCCCACTCCCCTCGTCTTGTCAGAGAGAAGGACGCGGTGTAATTTTCTCTTAATCTCTTCATCCCCTCTTCTCCGGAGGAGAGCTCTGTTACCTGCAGATGGATGGATGGAGAGAGAGAGAAGGAGGCGGGAGAGGGAGAGGGACGGGAAGCTTGGCCTGCGACTGCCCCCAATCAGGCTTCCCTTCTAACTCCGTCTTCATCTCCTTCTTCCCATCCCTCGTTCTTTTTCGCTCCATCTCTGTCCTGATCTTGTCCGCTTGACTCGGAAACTTTTGCTCGGTCTCTGATTTAAAGTGTGGAGAAAATGCTCGAGAGATGAAATGAAATTCTAAAAACAGCTGCGGTTCATGAAAAAGAGTGCAAGAAAGGGGGAAAAAATGAAATGATGAAGCCTCACCTCCAACTATGTGTCAAAATGAGTATTTTTCTTTCTTTCTTTCTTTCTTTTTCACATCAGATTAGTGCCACCGGTGAGTCTGATGTGGAGGGAGAGCAGTGCGATAGAAAGAAGGAGGGAGCAGCGGAGGAGGAGCGGATGTGATGGACATTCGCTGACGAGTCTGGCCTTTCAGTAATTGTTCCTGCCGCGGTCAGAGGTAAATGCCACACCTGGATATGTCCTGCTATAATGAGTGGAAGAACACAAACACGCACACACACACACACACACACACACACACACACACACACACACACACACACACACACACACACAAATCCCTGGACACACACACACTCCCACACATCCCTACATCAATATTCTTACTGGCATTAACATGCAAATGCGGTCATCTACAAGCACACAAACATGTTTTCCCCCCCACACACATGCAGGAGGGGTCTGGGTTACTTTTAGAAATGTGCTCCATCACAGATACTAGTTACCTTATCACGAATGTAATCATTAATTTCCTCCAATGTTGGTAATATATTCCGATCTCTATGAGATTTTTTCCCCCCCTCTTTGTGTATTTGAGGTGGAACAGTGCAAGCTCTAATAAGTTTGAGGTGTTGACTTATCTCAATAATGAGAGACGCCGGACTATTTTTAGAGACACGCCGAAGGTGGAGTTCTGTTTGCAGCATTGAAATGTTTTTATTGGAATATTCACACGAATATTCACGCGAATAAATATGCAAGGCAAGAAGTTTATTCCATTTTCAGAATGTTTGGCAAACACACACAGAGATCCACTTTTCTGCCACATTGGCCATAGTTTATAAACTCCTACTTTTCAAACACAAATAGATATCTTTTCAACTCATATACTGCAACTCTGTCGAAAAAATTGATTGCGCTCCTTTATTTACCTGGACAGAATTTGAGTGTGATGGATAGTAGAAAAAGTTTTGCTTCTACAGAAAATCACCTCTTTGCTCAGCAATGATGACTCCTGCGTTGTCTACTAATCTCCAATAATCTGATTCCCAGCGGCATCTGAACCCATTTCTGTGCCTTTTAAATTCACATGCCTGAAGAGAAAAGACATATTTCACCCACTATGCAAGCTGGTAACTGTCCATATTGATGCTGCATCCTTCACTCACCAACACTAAACCTGTCCCTGTCCCTTTTAAACAACAACAAAAACACAGCTTGCCATTAAAAAGCTGCAACACACGCATTTAGAGAGCCCAAGCAAGTGGAAGAACTTATGTGCAATTATTTGATTTTGCCTTAATGGTAGGAAACCTCCAGAGTAGCGATGTTAACTGTCAGTCTACATTTTTACTGTTTTTGCTCCAGCTGCTTACTTTAGGCTTGTGACAGTATGTAGCTCTCTACTCTCTCTCTTTCTCGCTCTCTCTGACTATGACTATGTTTTCTGCTTTTATTTTGAAAAAATGCCAAGTCGGTCCAGGAGGTGGAGGTTGAAGGGTAGTGTGACCTCAGAGGAAAAAGGCGGTTTCTCGGTTGCCAACGTGTCTTGGCAGGTTTGCACGTGTACATATGTGCGTATCAGCAGTGTGTTTGTGTTTGTGTCGAAAAAGCAACATCCTCATGCCAGCTTGTGTGCTCACCTGTGTGATTTAGAGTGTCCTGCTTCACCTCACCTGTGCTTTTGAGTGTGTGTGTGTGTGTGTGTGGGGGTCTGTGGTCCCAACCACCTACTATTTTAGCAGATGCCACCTCAGCTTGATCCAACATATTTCTCTCTCTCTTTCTACACACAGAGTATGTGTCCTTGTCGGGGCTCAAATGATTGCATTTCAAATTCATTACCTCATATTTTGGACCATATCCTGTATAACTTCCTGTAAATCGTGCTGGATGTGCTAAAGTTGGTTTCTTGGTATTAAAATGCAGGGACAACATTAATCTTCCCCGGAGAGAATTTACTATATTGCGCTTTAGTTGTTGAATGTAGTGTGATACCAATGGAAGGAGAAGGGGCACTCGGACAGCGCGGACCCTCCATCAAGGCCGAATGCCCTATCTGGCAATGTTAACACCAGAAGCACTCTGTGTATCGGCCCTGTGGTCCAGATCCACATCAAAATTGAACCTTAACCTCCTTGACGGTAATGATTCGGGTGTGTCGAGGTGTGTAAGTCATGATTTTACTTCAGATTCTCCCCCAAAAAAACGGGAATGTGTAAAGTAATGTTCCATGACTCCTGTCTGCCTCACAACTGTACACTACCCGCTAGCTACTGAGCTAAGCAAAGAAATTATTTGTTGGTTCGCTTTTAAATAAATCATATACACCACTTTGAGTACTTTGCATGCAGCAGGATATTCTGCGTAGGGGTTGCTGACAGCAAAAGGAGCAGTGCCCTTAATTATCAATGAGAAGGACGTTAAAGAGTGTTTTGAACGTGCATCAGACAAACACACATGCTCGGTGTGTAGGATATCCTATTGTTGGAATTATAATTAGAAAAATGCATGCAGCGACGTCCCACACTGTACATACGGGAAACTGTATGTGCAACACACACCCGCACATTCTTAAAACTCACATACACATAGAAAAGGAGAGATTAATTTCATGTGTACCTGATGTGATGATAAGTTTACTGACTCTATGTAAAGGCAGGTGACATTTCAGCTGCTTGTGTTTGGGGATCTCTTGTGTGTGTACATGCTTCTCACTCAGGATGAGATTATTTGAATAGTCCCGTGTGATGGTTACAGCAGAATAGAGCCAGGTGAACCAGCCTAAGCTCATGAAGCACGGGCACTTATCCACACAGACTCTACGTTATTACCCACTCTGGTTAGAACAGCAATTATTGTCGCCCAATAATATATCACTGGTGTAATAATAGCGTAGCACCGACTCTTCACTGACCCATGGAGAATGAAAGCGTTGGCGTCAGACACAAATAGCTACTGTTAAATGGAGGTCAACTGATGTGGGGCCAAGGAGTCGGACACAAAATGGCCACTGTTGAAAGGACGACGAGTGGGCCGTTAGGCCGCAGATGAATCGTCTCACTGATGCTGCGCAAAGGAAAAACTGTTTTTCTTCAGTCCCAGAAATGTTCCTTTGAGCTGTGAAACAAATCCAATTTCATGTGAGATCTGACATTTCTGTCAGGTTAAGATGACTCAAACTACTTGATTTGTGACCGAGCATTTAAACCAGGAGCTGTTGACATGATGAAATAAGATCATAAAAATAATTTGGGAGTTTTAGTTGATAATCCTATAATAGTCCAATAATTTTCTCAGATGCTTCTTATTTTTGGAGACAGCGGTTGCATCCATCATAATGCCACATCAGTGTTCCCATTTGACTGCATTTGTAATTTAAAGGAGTGAGGTGATACAAAACAAACCAACGAAAGGAAACATTACGCTACACGCCGTTAACCGCTGAGTGACATCCTTCAGCACAAGAGGCTTGGCTCATGCAAAAAAAAAAAACTTCTATGTAAATGAGTTCTGAATTTGTGAATTTTGAAGTTTGGAAAGTCAAAAGGGGCCCACACATAGGTCTCACAAAGGCACACATCAAAATAGCTTAAAGCAAACGAGCCTTGCTGAGACCGAAACTGGGGAGTGTTGAAAGAAGTCCTTTCATGCATAACTCATCAAACCAAGCGCCACTGTTCTCTTATCATTACCCGGCAACCTAATGTTATGTGATGCCATTCATAATGCAAAAAGAGCAAAGAGGAGACAGTGGGCTCGCATTTTTTCAATATTTATGAATTTCAGAACCTTGAAAGATGCCGAGATACTGCCGGCCAAAACCTTAATCAAAACACGAAATATGCATACCAATATTTGTAAAGACTCTGCAGTGTCTCATTTGAAGCTGAACTATTTCGGATTGAATAATATTGTGTTGCAAATGTGTTAATTTATGACTCAGTAAATGCAGTATGTGCACACAGGCTATTTGTGACGGTGTATTTCATACATCATCATACGGTGTGGATTTCCAACTGCATATCGTCTGCAGTCCCCCGCTGTTTAGTAATTAAAGCTGAAGTCGAGTCTAATTTCCCTTAGTCTGCAGTTCTGGAGGTTAATTGCGAGAGCCACACAGCTCCTGGCAAGTTTGCTCCCATTTTCCTGTGGAAACTAGGGAGAAGATTGTTTGTGGTAAATGAGAGGATGTGACGATGCAGTAATAACAACACCATTACCCTCCCTAGTACATGAAGGGAACGGGGTGAGGCAGGGATGCTATAGCCCCTGTGCAAATATTAGTGAGGGTAAAACAAATGCTAATGGCGACAACAAAGATGCTTACGTATAGGGATTTCCTCTGCCTGAGTGCAGTTTTGTACAGACTGCTTCTTGCTCTGTAGCTGAGAGTTCATTGGGGGACTAAGAGCCCGTGGTAGAACCCATAGACAGGACGCTGGGGGAGAGTGCAACATCAGTCAATTAGGGAATTCCTTCCTCAGCTAGGTATAATGATACAGATAACTTGCAAATTCTAAATAGAAACTGAATTAAAACAAAATAATAATGTGAAAGCAATCATCTGTATTTGTGTCTGTGCATTTATTGTTCATAATTATGGAGATGGGGTAATACAAGTTTAATGGTTTATGACCAAAGGAACTTTAGGACACCAGGATTGCAAAACAGTCAATAGTGTGTGTGTGTGTGTGTGTGTGTGTGTGTGTGTGTGTGTGTGTGTGTGTGTGTGTGTGTGTGTGTATGTGTGTGTGTGTGTGTGTGTGTGCATATGCTCGGTGCCTGTGGGCAGTCGGAGCTGTGGAACTGACAGACAACCGCTAACCTTCTCGCCATGCAACCCTGTGATTGACGTCTCCATGGTGAGAAAGTGGGCAGCAGGAGCACCAGATATTACTGCGGAGGTCAGGGTTGAGCAGAGTGAGCAATCACTTCCATCCGTGTGTGTGTGTGTGTGGGGGGGGGGGGGGGGGGGGGGCAGATTTGTGTGCCTGTATCTACCTTCCTATTGCAATTTCCCCCTAGTGATGATATCAATTTAGCCGAGGGATAGCACTTTCTATGGGCCTGGGGAATCATTTGATGCCATTTGATACCAATGCGTTTTTTTCCACCGTGTAATAGAAAATCAACAGAATGGGGGATGGGCAGAATGGGCAGAATAGCTAATAGACAGATAAACAGATAGATGGGTAGACCCCTTTTTCCTAATCTTCATGATAAGCACCTTTTCTCACCCCGTTTGTTCAAACCTGATTTTCTGAATATGAGCATCAGTTTGACGGAAACTTTCATTCACAAAAGCGCGCGTTCCAGGCTTTAACGGGCGAGCTCTGACGAAAACCACTGTAGACACAAGCATCTCCGCGGATTACCTCGCGGCACTTCGGCTGCCATTTAGAAGTATTGTTTGGATTTTGATTGGAACTGAAAATGAAAGTGAGCGGTGTGTTGAGGGAGAAAGAAAAGAGGAACAGACCTCAATGGAACACGGGCTGAGCGTTCGGCGTTGCTGTAATTATCCTTTAATGCTTTTAACTGTCTCTTCTAATTGGACTCTTGTATGAGCCCACCTTGGTCTTTTCCCATGGACTCTGGTTAGCACGAGTCAAACATGGTGTCATTAAAGTGTGCGTGTGTGTGTGTGTGTGTGTGCGAGTGTGTGTGTGTGAGATGGGAAAGATGGAGACGTGTTTATTGTCTGGTGGTTTGTGCAAAGCTCTTCGCTGTCAGCTCATTTGTCTTTATCATACACAATCAGACTGGCCCCACAAGGGGAGAGCCATTACCATCTGGTTATTGTTAACAGCACTTTCACAATGCAACAAATACACACACACACACACACACACACACACACACACACACACCAATATGTGAGCTTCAACCTTGTAGCGTTATGACGCAGGTGACCACACCACTCATCAAGAGACACTCGGAGAAATACAAGCAGACAGATCCAGGCAAACATACTCAACAGATACTCATACCTTCACTCCCTTCAAAACCTCATTATGTACAAAAAAGGAATGTGCACGGTCCAAATGCACCGCCACCCAAAGTCTAATTTATTTCTAGCAGGAGACAGTCAGCCAGCATGATAGAACTGATTCATAATTTATCAGGACTAATAGCCACCTGCCTGCACCACTAGCTGTTATCTGCCACAAATGATGGGCTCAGAAAAATGTATGTTTTGACTGACGGTACATATGGAGTGACGGGCTGAAAAAGAATGAATTGAAAATGAAAACCGGATTATTTTTTTCCATGACGCCATTAGCAGAGGGGTGGGTAAATGTGGTAGTTACAGAGAAAGGTCTACAGATCGAGTGTGTGTGTGTCCTCATAGTGCCTGTGTGTGTTACATTTCTTTCAACCACAACCACATCAGTTCAGTGCTCTGCCTCAAGAGGTGTGACATGTCCCAATTCAACCTTTTATTGTATTTTTTTTAATGAATTTACATTGTTCACCCCTTGCACTCTCATTCCAGTCCGTTCTTTCATTAGAGTGCAAATGTCTTTGATGGTCAGAGGAGCGTTAACTTATGTTCTCGCACCCACACGCATATACCAACACTGCCGATCTGATGATTAACTGCTTTTTAAATCCTCTGCCATTTCCTAATTGGTCAATGTTCCGTGACTGCACTATAGCAAGACCTACAGGATCCATTCCTCTCTGTCTTTTTCATCATTTCTTCCTCGTTGTGTACTGAAGTAATGCTGAGAAAAGTGGCTCAATGCAGCCTAAATAATGAGGTGGTTAATTATAAGTAAAGGTGTACCGGTATCTACCGTCAATTATTTTAAGGAAGGAACGTGGAAATTGGAGCATTGGTAAACAAAATATAATTAGTTTGCCGTGATTACATACAATTCCATCCAAGATGCAGAGTATTAGCACCTTAAAAGAATGCCGATAACATTGTTGGACATATGATGGACATAAAAAATGTTCCTTGTCAAATCCTACCTTGTCAAATCCTACCTTCAACCTTACCCATAATGCAACAAGTCCACTGTCAGTTTGGTTGGAGCTTCAGTTTGCTATGCTCATATAAGCTAATATGGCCTGCATGCTCTAGTCTCAAGCTGAGACGAGGAATGGGCTACTCAGGTCTGGTAACCTCCTTTTTTTCAGAACTGCACTCCCTCCCCCACACACATTTTTTTTTCACTTTCAAACTAGTAACGTCTGATGACATCACTTTATCAGACTTTGAGCAGCTCTCTCTGGAGCCACACAAAGTTTCATGTAACCTTTTTCACATTTATAGCAGTAGTCCTGAAGATCTGTAAACAGACTTTGATGTATAAAATTGGTCAAGTTTCCCTGTAAATTTATAATACAAATAAGTATGAATTTTGCAATAATTTCATGTCATACACTTTTACAGAGTTGCAAGTCCAAGATCCTTCTTTTACTCTTTAATTCCACAAGCATGAAGGTGGTTAGTGATTATGTGCCACAGCAGATGATAGGACTAGTTTGAGACCAAAATGTAAGAGCAACACACTCCAAGATGATTGGAACATTCTGGGCGACATTAAGAGACGGTTTGTTTTATCATTGCTTAAGCACTTTACCTATTAAACCTTCGACCCTTCCCAACTATGGTACACGCTCCTCTTTAACACCCAAATGTCTTTATCTCCTCCTGGACTTACAGGTATCGAGGAAATCCGGATTTCACATATACCCCCACATGCCTGGTGAGGGAATACGATGACCTGAACTTTCAAGCTTTTAATCAAAAGTTCACACTAAGTCTGTTCCAACACACTTGCATAATGCAGATAGTGTGACATTGCCCGTCACCTCATCATGGGGCAGAGGGTCATGTCGGGACACGCTCCTCCATCCTGTTGGGAAAGATGTAAAACTGATGTCGGGGCTTACAGTTCATTAAATTAAATGATAATAATAAAACTTAATGACGGAAGTGAACGAATGAAATGTGTTATGTTCCTTATCGTTTGCGTTTAATGGAGAGCTGACATGCAGTAGGCCTACGTGGTGACTTGACTCCCAGCAGGCATTCTCATGGCTGCAAAGAATCCCGAGTTAACTAAACCTCTAATGGAACACGCCCTGCAAATCACACACGTTAAAGTTGGCTTTGAATGTACTCCATTAAATCTAATTCACTACTGTACCTCAGTCCCAGTATCCAAAAAATGGCAAAGTCAAGTGGAAAAAGTAATTTAATTTTGTTATGGGTTACCAAGATTATCGAAAGGGAAAGTGATTAAATGAAGACCTGACAAACTTTTCCCAGAACCATTTCTGAGTCAGCTTCAATTTACTTTCACTGTCAAGTTAGTTCAACATCCCACTTTGTAGACCAGGGGAGCCTCAGTGTGTGTGTGTGTGTGTGTGTGTGTGTGTGTGTTTTCAAAATGTGACTACTTTTGGAAAAAAATCCTCCCCTCTTGGTAAGTACTTCAAAACAGCCCCCGTGTTCCCTGTCCATCAAATGTGTGCGTACACGATCTCCGATCGTGGATGATATATAAATAATTGAATAGGTAATTACAAAATGCAGCGTGGTGACTCACAAACCTGTGCTTCTGTCCTCAGACTCTGGACGGCCCTGATTCATAATTTACAGCCAGATGCGAGACCATTTTTCTGCCAACACATCTCATCTCCAGTGTGAGCTGAATAGATGTTAAAAATGCATTAGGATAGAGATGCAGACTGAGCCAATGAAATGACACCTGTAAGGCAAATTCACATCACTTGTACATATGCAGACATGTTGCGCATATTTGTAAAACAAATAAATAATTGAGGCTGTTGAATGCACAGGAAAACAAACCACCAAAAAACAACCAAAGCACATTTACACACACACACTTTTCTCTTTTAGTCTCCTGGTATCGATGCCAACAAGAGTTTGTCAAGTGTGAGTCGCTGGCTGGATTTTAGCCTGCTGCACTTTGGGGAACTTTGCCAATCCATTATTGGTACATTGGCATCAGGACTGAGCTGAAACACAGAGCAGAGGTAGTGATAAGAGGTGGTGCAGGCAGAGACACAGAGGTGTGGAAGTGACTCAGACTCTGGATAGTGTATTTGTGTTTGTATATTGCACTCGTTGAGTATTTTGGTCGGGCGCGGCTTTTGTTTTGTGTTTTTGTGAGTGTAGTTTTTTGTGTTTGGCTGTGCCGGTGAAAGTGCACGCCCCTGTGCTTGCTGGCATAAGTTGTGCATGGAGATGAATATGTGAATGATGCATAATAATGCAATCAAAGGGCTGTCAATCTTTCCCCCTCGCTAGTGACTGCTCCCTCACACTGGCTGTTAATTTTCGACTCTGTGACAGCCTTTATAGTCTGTGCACCTTTGTTTTGGCTGCATACTAATGATGTCAAGGATACGAATGGGAGGTTCAGGTCACCCTTTCTTACTGTCAACAACGATGCGACAGGTCTGCAATCTTACTGACTTAAGGGAGGGGGGGGTTGTACGCAAATACATGCGTAGAAAGCAAATGGGCAGGCATATAAGTAAGAGTATACATGCAGCGAACACACACACGCACACACACTCTAATTGAGACTTGTGCTTTGGACACCTGTTCATTATTTCTCTCAGTAGGGAACTTAATTCCCTGCCACTTGCCATCTTGTTACACCCACATCTTACTGTGCAGCACGGGTGCTTAGTGGTATTTGTGTGTATTCGCTTGTGTTTGCTTTTGTGCCGGTGTGTTTGCCTTATATGCCATGTTTACCTGCTTGATACATTATTTCAAAATATGAAACGCAGGCTGCACATGCATTACATCATGTCACAGTCTATTTCATTATCCAAATGGTTTTTCAACACATGGATTTGAATCAACTGTGCTGAATTTACAAAGCCTGTTTTGCATAGCTTTTTTTGTTTTTGTTTATGCCTGTTTGATAAATTGGATGATCCTCTGCAACCCAAGGTGGATTAGATAAACACACATACTGTAACCATATTTAGCATATTCCCCATACCAGTCATGACTATGTGCCAGTATTCCTCTGAGAAATGGGAGATAACCATTAAGCAAATCCTTACTTTGACTGTATTATATTATAATTTTATAAAATGGTTAGATGGAAAATTCCCCTCTTCTTTGTTCATCCAAGGACTGCAAATAGGAAAAACAGGCATAATACGCACTCCCGCCAATATACACTGCGTAAAATATGTGGAGCATATATAAATATGTGTTACCAGTGCAACCACTCAAGTCGACACAGAGTTCAGCAGCAGGTTAGGAGAGAGAGAGAGTGCAGTAGAGCTAAGGCAATAGGAGGAATCAGTGGGTCAACCTCCCATGTCCTCAGAACCACCTTTTAAAATCAGAACCATGCAAACTGCCACACACCCTGTCACTAAATCTGAACCAGCTCCATAAAGTGTGACCTTGACCAAAGAAAAAAGCACAACCATGCAAATGGTAGCTGTTTACTTGGCCAGTTCCCATTTGTGTGTCCTCATGGATGGCAGAAAATATTTCAAAAAGCGTAGTGCATTACTGTCACCAACGCAGAAGGCAGAAACGTACAAACAATGTTGCAATTTGCTGTCGGTTTAAAAGGGTCCATGGATCCGACCTGACCTTGCCATCTTGCATTATTCCGGGTTTAATTTGGGGATTTAATTCTGCTCAGTGCTGGTATGACTTTGTAAACATGTTTCTATTAGGCTTACAGGATCAGGATTGCTGTATGAATTGCAGCGATCTTTAGTCTTCTCAACGCAGAAGCATTGAGGGTGGCTGTGCAGCACACATGTAGGATACTGCATTAACGTTTCATAAGGCGACCAAATATAGAACAGGGACATTAAATCTGTTCTCCTCGACATGCCAGTGACTATACTTTCAATGAACGGATTGGGTCGAACACACGTTGAGCCCATGTTCATCATTCTGTACATAATAAGGTGTTTGTGGAGCAGAAAGAACATGCAGGAAGGGGGGGAGAAAACAAGCAAAGACAGAAACAAATGTAAAGAGACAAAAAGCAGGGATAAAAAAGGGGCTTCCACAGAGACAGATAAAGTTAAACCCAG